>NW_006922687.1:211036-211607 GCF_000298275.1 Orycteropus afer afer | reverse complement strand
AGAATGTATATTGTGCTGCTGTTGGGTGAAGTGCTCTGTAGATATCTATAAGGCCAAGTTGGTGGATTGTATTGTTTAGCTCTTCTGCATCTTTGCTGAGTTTTTTCCAGTTGTTGTATCTTTCAAAGAAAGTGGTGTATTAAATTCTCCCACTATGAATGTGGAGTCATCTATTTGGCTTTTCAACTCTTTTATAGTCTGGTTTATGTATTTTGGTGCTCTTTCATTGGGTCCATGGATTTTTATTATGGTTATATCTTCATGTTCAATTGATCCTTTAATCATTATATAATATCTTTCCTTGTCTCATATGATGATTTTTGTCTTAATGTCAATTTGATGAGAAATCAAAATTGCCACTCCTGCTCTCTTACAGTTGCCATTTGATTGATATATCATTTTCCAGTCTTTGATTTTTAGTCTGTTTTTGTCTTTATGTGTAAGGTGTGTCTCTTTTAGGCAGCATATTGATGGGTTTTGTTTTCTTATCCAGTCTGCAACTCTCCATCTCTTGAGTGCTGCATTTAATCGTTTAACATTCACTGTAATTATTGATAAGTTAGAATTTGTT
>NW_006922687.1:206080-208164 GCF_000298275.1 Orycteropus afer afer | reverse complement strand
TAATAATAGTTTTTTTGAAACAGACAGATATAGGCAAACTAAACACCAGAAAAAAGAAGGAGAAAGAGAAAAAAAAAAAAAGAAAAAAATCAGTGGAGCCCATGGCAGGGCACCCAGGCTCCGTCTGAGTACTCAGACTGGGATGGAGTTCCTGCCGGCCCAGAATGTGGGTAGGAGTGGGGGATGGCTGCACCTCAGTTCACCAAGCGGGTGTGGGGTATAAGAATAACTAGAGGAATATCACACCTTTTCAGTCATGCAGGTCCGTAGTGTCCTTGGGGTTACTGGCAAGCCAAACCTGTTCTTAAGCCCCTGGAATCTGGTAGAGCAGTGTGTCTTTAAATATCCAAAATGGCCAAGCTGCTTGTAAACATTCAAAATGGCTGCACCCTCTGGACTGGCAAAAGTCCACAGCTCAGCCCATCTTCCTTTTCACTGCTGCTTCCCCTTTTATTCCACAGTCACCAGAGCAGTCCTCTGTGCAGTCTCTGGCTAGCAGGGCTGGGTTTTAGTTTAGTTCTTAGGTCCTATCACCACTCGGGAATCTCCATGCTGTCTGTGCCATCAGGATTGCTCAGGATCACTGCCAGACTGCAGCTCTGTATGTCTCCTTTTCTGGTATTTTCATGCAAATTCTTTTGCTAGTTGGGGTTTTGTCCACTTCTATATTCTTCCCTTCAAGGTTCAGGGGACCAGGATTATCTTCTGTGTCTGTTTTCATTGGTTCCCCTTTTGTTTGTTGAAGAGGGTCTGTACTGTCTTTCTGCCTATTCCGCCATCTTGGAATCCAGCACAGTACCATGCTGTTTTGACTACTGTGCCTGTATAGTAGGTTGGGCATGTGAGATCTCTTACTTTGTTCTTCTTCTTCAGTAGTACTCTGCCTATCCAAGGTCTTTTCCTTTCCATATGAAGTTTGCAATTAGTTTTTCCATATCCTTCAAAGTATTTGTTGATATCTGGATTGGGATTGAATTAAATGTGTAGGTTGCTTTGGTTAGTATTGACATTTTCTCAATATTCAGTCTTATCCATGAAGAAGGCATGTTCTTCCATTTACGTAGATCCCTTGTAGTCTCTTGTAGTAGTGCTTTATAGTTTTCTTTTTATAGGCCTCCTCTGTCTCTGATAAGATTTATTCCTAGATATTTTATCTCTGTGGTAGTTACTGTACATGGTATTGTTTTCCTTATTTCCTTTTCCGATGTCTCTTTGTTGGGGTAGAGGGATCCCAGTGATTTTTGTATATTGACCTTGTATCCTGCCACTTTTCTGAACCTCTCAATTAGTTCCCATAGATATTTTGCTGAGTCTCATGTGTTTTCTATGTATAGGATCATGTCATCCGTAAATAGAGATAGCTTTACTTCCTCTTTGCTAATTTGTATTCCTTTTATTTCTCTTTCTTTCCTTATTAACTGGCTAGGACTTCCAATACATTGTTAAATAGGAGTGGTGATAGAGGTATCCTTGTTAGGTACCCATTTGTAAGAGGAATGCTTTGAGTCTTTCTCTGTTAACAGTTTTCTGCATTGATGGATATGATCATTTGGTTCTTTTGTTTTGTTTATGTGGTGGATTACATTGGTTATTTTTCTGAAGTTGAACCATCCTTTTGTACCTGGTATGAATCGCACTTGGTAAGGATGTATTATTTTTTTGATATGTTGTTGGATTCTTTTGGCTAGGATTTTGTTGCAAATTTTTGCGTGTATATTCATGAAGGATGGTGGTCTGAAATTTTCCTTTTTAGTGGTCTAAAAAGTGGCTGGTTTTGGTATCAGTGTTATGCTTGCTTCATAAAATGAGTTTGGAAGTTTTCAGGCTTTTTGTACGTTGTGGAATAGCTTGTGTAGTACAGGTGTCAACCCTTCTCTGAATGTTTGGTAAAATTATCCAGTGAAGCCATCAGGGCCAGGAACTTTTCTTGTGTGAAGTTTTTTATTTTAATGACCTGTTAAATTTCTTCCTTTGTTATTGGTCTTTTGAATTATTGTGTCCCTGCATGATATAGTTTAGGTAGGTCTTGTGTTTCTAGAATCTTGTCAATCTCTTCTAGGTTCTCAAATCTGTTGGGATACAGT
>NW_006922687.1:203475-204478 GCF_000298275.1 Orycteropus afer afer | reverse complement strand
CATTTTTGAATTATCTTCAGTAAGATTTTACTTGCATGTGATATTGATGATACTGTTAGATAATTTCCACATTCTGTGGGATCGCCCTTCTTTGTAATGGGTACAAATATAGATCTCTTCCAGTCAGTTGGCCAGGTAGCTGTCTTCCAAATCTCATGGCATAATGGAGTGAGTGCCTCTGGCCCAGCATCTGTTTGTTGAAATATCTCGGTGGATATTCTGTCAATTCCTGAAGCCTTGTCTTTCACCATAAGACTGGTGGTTCAAACCCACCTGCCACTCCTTGGAAGGAAGATTGGGCAATGTACTTCCATAGTGATACTGCCTCAGAAACCCAAGCGTGATCGCTATGAGTCTGATCTGACTCGACAGCGGTAGGTTGTCTTTCACCAATTCTTTCAGTGCAGCTTTACCTTCTTCCTTCAATACCATTGGTTCTTGATCATATGCCACCTCCTGAAATGAATGAACATCAACCAATTCTTTTTGGTATTGTGACTCTTCTGGTTAGCTAGTACCACTCTGACAAGAATATACTGCAAATGGTATGGCCTTAACAAACAGGAGTTTATTCTTACAATTTGGAGACTTTAAGTCCAAGTTCAAGTGCCAGGCTCTAGGGGCTGGGTGAAAGCCCCTCAACCTTTGAGTCCAGCTCTGCCTCTTGCTCCCAGCCCACTGGAGCTAGAGGCATTTCTTCATTCAGACAGCTGTTGGCTGCTGAGGCTAAAAAACCCAAGGTTGACAAGTTAAAAGGCACAGTCCCGATGTTACCAAACCACATGGCAGGCCATTAACTTAAGTTCATTGTAAGTCCCAAGGTCGGCAGAGCATAGCAGGATCCTGAGCAATGACATGGCTACATGCAGGGTCCAAGTATGCTATAGGCTGGAGACTATTTCCCAAGGCTTCTTCTTAAATACAGGAAGCAGATCACATACCCAAAAGCAGCTACTCAGCTGCTCACAGTAGATTCCACCATGGAGTTGATTACCAGTCTCAT
>NW_006922687.1:200459-202569 GCF_000298275.1 Orycteropus afer afer | reverse complement strand
TGATCTTTATTATTTCTTTACTTCTGCATACTGTGGGTTACTTTTGTTGCTCTCTTTCTAATTGTTGGAAATGTTGAGTTAGAGAATTGATTTTGTTTCCTTCTTCTTTTTTGATGTGTGCATTTTTTATTATAAATTTACCTCTGAGTACTGCTTTTGCTGTGTCCCATAGGTTTTGGTAAGATGTATCTTCATTCTTGTTTGTTTCTAGGAATTTTTTTTTTATGTTGTTCTTTATTTCTTCTATTACCCAGTAGTTTTTCAACAGTGTATTATTCAACTTCCATGTTGGATGTTTTTGGCTTTGATCTTATTATTATTAATTTCTAATTTTATAGCATTGTGGTCTGAGAAAATGGTTTCTAGTGTTTCAATGTATTTTAATTTATTGAGGCTTGTTTTTATGTCCTGACATGATCTATTTTGGAGAATTATCCTGGTGCACTGGAGAAGAATGTGAATTGTGCTTTTGTTGGGTGTAGTGCTCTGTATATGTCTATGAGGTTGACTTGGTTGATTGTGTTGTTGAGTTCTTCTGTATCTTTGTTGAGTTTTTTTTCTACTTGATCTGTCCCTCCTTGAAAGTGGTGTGTTAAAGTCTCTTAGTATTATTGTAGAGTTGTCTATTTCCCTTTCAATTCAATTAATATTTGCATCATGTATTTTGGAGCACTTTCATTGGGTGCAAAGATATTTATTGAAATAATGTCATCTTGGCCAGTTGACCCTTTGAGGATTATTTGGTGCCCTTCTTAGTCTCTTATGCGCCTTTTCACCTTAAAGTCTATTTTATCAGAAATTAATGTTGCCACTCCTGCTGTTTTTTGGTTACCATTGGTTTGGTGTTTTTTTCCTACCCCTTAACTTTTAATTTGTTTTTATTTTTGTATCTAAGGTGGTCTTGTATGCAGAACATGCATGGGTCTTGTTTTGTTATCCAATTTGCTACTCTCTTTCTCTTGGCTGGTGCATTTAGTCCATTCACATCGAGTGTAATTAGTGATGTTGTTGTTGTTATTTGCCATCGAGTCGGCCCTGACTCCTAGCGACCCCTCCTTGGGTTTCCGAGGCAGTTATCACTACGGAAGTAGGATTGCCCAACCTTCCTTCTGAGGAATTAGTGATAGGTATGAATTAATGGCCAATTGGTTCTTGTGGACTCTTTTTAAGTGTTTCTTGTCGTGTTGTTGGAGATTTCTTGGTCCAAATACTTTTTTGTGCTGAGTTCATTTTGTTGTCAAGTGCTTCCTCTCTTTTCTTCTTCACTGTTGGTTTCGTGCTTACTAAGCCCGTATGTCTTCCTTCTTTTCGGTTTGATTAGGGGGATTTTTAATTTTCTCTGTGATTACCTTGGAGTGAATTCTTGTCTATATTTTTGGAACAGTCTGTTGTATAAGGACATTGTCCTGTTTTCCTCTCCATTTGGAAGTTTTGTCCCTAGAACTTTTATTCCGTCTATTTGCTTTGTTGTTGGTGTTGTGTAAAGATGGACTCCCTTGGTTTATTTTTATTTATTTATTTTTTTTGTGTGTGTGTACAATGTTTCATGGCCTTATTTGGAGCATCTATTTCTGATTTGCTTTTAATGTTGATTTCAAGTGTCCAGATTTTAATTTTTTGTTCTCAGTTGTGGGTTCTCTATTGCAAGGACTTCCTTAAGCAGTTCATGTAGGGTTGGTCTGATTTTCAAAAAATCCCTTAATTTCTGTTTGTCTGATAATGTCTTGATTTCATACTCATATTGATGGACATTTTGGCTGGATGTAAAATTCTTGTTTGGAAGTTCTTTTCCATTAGTGTTTTATATATGCTGTCCCATTGCCTTCTTGGTTTCTGAGTAATCAGACCCAATCTAACTGCTTTTCTATTCTAGGTGACATTTCTTTTATCCTGGGCCACTCACAAGATTCTTTCTTTTTTTTTTGTTTTGGAGAGTTTGATTATATGTCTTGGTGATTTCTCTTTTTATTTTATTTTTTTAATTGTGATTTGGGTGAAGATTTACAGAGAAAATTCACTTTCAATACAGCAGTTCACATATACTTTGTCATTGACCACAGTTTACCACAATGCAACAGCTCCCCTCCCACTTCCTCCCCATAGTTACCTC
>NW_006922687.1:194776-198465 GCF_000298275.1 Orycteropus afer afer | reverse complement strand
TTTAGATGAGTTTGATGATGATGTGTCTTGGTGATTTTCTTTTGGGATCGATTCTGTATGGGGTTTGTTGAACTTCTTGGACATGTATCTTATCTTCCTTCATGATATGTGGGAAATTTTCTGTTAAGAAGTCTTCCACAATTTTCTCAGTGGTTTCATTTGCCTCCTCTTGTTCTGGTATTCCAATGTGGTGTATGTTTTTTCTGTTTATGTCATCCCATATAACTCTTAGGTTCTCTTCATTTCTCTTAAATCTTTGTTCTGATTTTTCTTCATACAGCCTGGTGTCAAAAGATTTATCTTGTAGTTGGGAAATGCTTTCTTCAGCCAATTGTAGCCTATTCTGTGCTTCCACTCTGTTGTGTAATTCTGTTATTTTCATATTCATCTTCTGCATTTCTAACTGCTGTTTTTGTGTGAGTTCTGATTATGTATTAATCTTGTTATTTTTTCTTGGATGGTTTTCCTGAGTTCTTCTATGGTACTGTCTGTGTTCTCCCTGGCTCTGTTTGAGGTTTCCTTGAGCTCTTGTAGTGTTCTGTAAACATATATTCTGAATTCCTTCTCAGATAATTCTATTGCCTTCTCTTCCTCCATGTTTAATGAGATTTTTGTTTGGGTTTTATTTCTATTTTCTTACCCTGTTTTATTTTTGTGTGTGTTTTTGATTTGGGGTTACCTGTTGTTTCCTAGACATTTTCAAGTTGTTGTCTTTAACTTTTAGTTATGTATTGATTTGTTTTGCCTTGGTTTTATGTTTAAATATTTTTGGAAATGTGGAGCTTGTGTATTTTATTTTTTTGGTCATTAATTTAGGTGTGCTGGGTTGCTCTGCATATTCTTTGTGTTGATGGAATCACTGTAAGGAATGTGGATGCATGTCTTTCTTCGTCATGAAGGGGAATTAGATTTGGGATGAGCAGGATTTATGGTGGCTTAATGTGGTTCTTCTGTTGCGTAAGACAGGGGAGAAGGGGAAAAATGAGGAATAATAATAATAATAAAAGCTCTAAGGTGCCAGTAGCATGTTCCAGCTTTCCACATATCTGTGGTTTGTCTTGGCTGCTAATGATGACATTATATTATCACTCACATGCCTGTGGTTCAAAATTGGCAAAGACCCTAATGGTTAGCGGGCCGCTGCTTTCTGCCTGGGTCTGAGAGCTGCAATAACCCTGTAGTCGGGACCCCTCTGTGCTGAAAAGCTGTCCTAGAAGAGCTGAACCCCAGCCCCAATCCGTGAGCTCATCCCAGACCCCACCTACCTGCAGCATGTTTCTCTTTCTGCTCCGAACTCAGTGGTGACCTGAGCCAAAGGGATTTCTGCTCTATTTCTCAGAAATGCCATTCCCCCACTCAGCTCAATTCCTAAGGTTACTGACAGAAGCTGTCGTTGTGGGCAATCTGAATCCCTAGAGCCACCGTTGGCTTCCTGATATTTCCACTTCACTGCTTAGAGAGTTCTCTGTTGCTTTGTCCCACTAGCTCTTGTGCTGCAGGGCAGGTTCTTTCATTTTTTTATTCTTCCCACCTGTTTACCCTGAATCTCCTTCATCTCCTTTTTTTTCCCCCTTCTCCACTAAATCTGGCCTTCTCCAACTTAAAGAGCTGTTGACAGCCCCAGAATCCCTGCTTCAGACTGTTGCACCTAGTTTTTCAAGCATTAAGATACTAGACAGAATAAACTTGTTGGCTATAGGTATGATGCCATCTTCCTGTAAGGTCTTGGCAGTCTGTCTCTACCGACATTCTAGATCTCAGGCCATCCAGTTAGACAGCGAGATACCAGCAAATTTTACATACTGGGTTGGGAGAGTAAGGAGCTGGACCAAAATAAGAGACTTCACCTAACATGATGAGAAAATTGAGCCTGTGATTGAGAGGTGAAAGCCTTGTAAGTATTTTTTCTAAGCACATGATTTTACACACACACAAACACACACACAAACACACACATATATATATAAACCAAACGAAATTCACTGCCATTGAGTTGATATCCACTCATAGCGACCATCTTTGGGTTTCCAAGGCAATAAATCTTTACAGAAGTAGATTGCCCAGTCTTCCTTCTGCAGAGTGGCTGGTGGGTTTGAACTGCCAAACTTCTGATGAGCAGTCAAATGCCTTAGGCCTACGCAACCAGAGCTCCATATGTGTGTGTGTGTGTGTGTGTGTGTGTATAAGAATGGAGTTAGTAGCTCATTTTAATGTGTTAGACATACTCAAGGATATTGAGTTAAATTGAAACAAGGCACATATGTTAGACATATTCAAGGATATTGAGTTAAATATAAACAAGACACCTGGAAACTTTTTAATGATTTTGAAGGATGTCACAATTTAACAAGTATAACCCATTTAAAGGAAATTTTAGAATTTATAATATAATCAGGCACAAAGCTGTAGTTAAACACAGGCATAGCTAAAGGGTCTGAATAAGTATGCCTGTATTTTAGATTTATTTATTTATTTTTTTATTGTGCTTTAGGTGCAAGTTTACAGAGCAGAATTTGTTTTACATTCAACATTACATGTACATTTAGTTTCAATCCCTGTTTACCATGCCCAACCCTAACCCAGTCTCCTCCCCTGCCTTCCCAGTAACACCCCCCCCTCTGCCCCTCATAGTTATGCACTCCTGTGTGTCCTGCATTTCCTCTGTGCTAATGTTGCCCCTCTGGTGCCCCATGGTCGATTGCTCCAAGGGATGCTTTTCCATAGAGTATATGGGTGCGTCACCCTGGGTTGTGTGGTCTGCATGTACAGCTTGTTTACTATTGGGTTGAAAGCCAGCCCCTGTGAATAAGTTTTATTCCAGGCCCAGAATGTATCCCAGGGCCATAGTATATTTTAGAATTTTATGGCAAATCCAAAAGTTAAATTACTGGTACTAACTACTGATTGATCTAATGTAATAAAGGCATTGTCATGTTGAGTATTAGGGAGAGTCAAAATATAGTTAGAGAATATTTAAGAAAGGCTTCATAGTGTAAGAATATGAACTACAAAGTAAAATAAGGCAGCTATCATAAAATAATAGCTATGATAAAACAAATCCCTTCTTCTGTTGTTTACATGGTGCTTGAACAATTTCTCTCAGAAAGATCAGCACAAGGCTGGTCCCCATGAGGCAGAGGTTAAAGATGTCCTAAATGTCCAAACTATGTGCTACTCCATCATTTCAAACGTTAACTCCTACTTCTCCTTCCAGTAACTTCCCCCATCTTAGGGTTCTGTATTTTGCTCTAATGCCTCACAGAACTCACAGACACCCAAGGGATCGTCTCACATAGTAGTGGTGGAGTCTGGCAGGCTGGGGAGTCCCAAGTCCGTGAGTGGGTCTTCAGGATCCTCCCAATTCTTGGGCTTTGATGAACCTTGATCAGCAGATCAGATGATGGCTGCTGTTCCAAATCCAGCGGTGAGATGAGGATGAGCCAAAACACAGAACCAGAGCAAGAGGAGGGCAAATCTTCCCAGGAAGTTTGTAGGTATACCCTCAAGGAAGCTAAGGGTGGTGATTTTAATTATACCCTCCAGCAAGTCAGGACTCAAGATACATTCCACCTGTGTTGCTCCAACAGAAATAACCCAAGTGGATGGCTTTAACAGTCAGCAGCTCAAGGCAAATCCCAACACAGAGCTGATTGCCAGTCATTGTAGGGAATGACTACTACCAGCTGCCA
>NW_006922687.1:193101-194271 GCF_000298275.1 Orycteropus afer afer | reverse complement strand
ATGACTAAGTAGGCATTCCTTCTAGCAAGGTTGCAATTAGTCTTTTAATTGCTGTCTCTTCCAATATATCTGTCTTTTGGGGAGATGTTAAGTAGATTTGTAGATTCTAGTTTGTGCTTATGAAAGTTTTATTTAACCTGTGAAAAATATCCTTTACGGTATTAAAGATTGTTGGTATAACTAACATTAGGCAAAACCATTCAATTTCAAAGAGCTACTTCTCTTATCATAGTCATTTCAATATTCACTTTTTAGAATCCTTGGGAAGGACCATTTAAAATATTTTGAATATATTTAGTCAGAATGTGCTATAGTATCCTCTCATCCTGCTGTTGCTGTTATGGTTATTAGGTGCTGTCAAGTCATTTCTGACTCATAGTGACCCTTTGTACAACAAAATGAACACTGCCTGGCCATGTGCCATTCTCACAATCCTCGCTATACTTCAGTACTAGTCATCTCCTTAGTGCTAGACCTAACCATAACCCTAAATCTAAATCTAATCCTATCTGTAACCATACTCACACCAAAAATTAAAAGTCTAGCTATATAGATAGATAGATAGATAGATAGATATAGCCTGAGGCCTAGACCTACACCTCGACCTAATTGATACCTTAAACTTAATTCTAAATTTAACCCAACCCCTAACCCTAACCATAGGCATAGCCACAAACTTAGACTCAGCTATAGCCCTAACTCATACACTAACCCAAACCATAAAAATATACTCTAACCATAACCCTATCCCTAGTCCTAACTCAAACCCTAACATTAATTCTATAAACTAAATCTTTAGCATAACCTTAACCCTAAGCATGCCCAAAACATAAATCTTAACCCGAGGCCAAAATCTACCCCAAGCCTGGGCTTAGCCCTGGATCATTCCATCCCTAATCCTAACCTTAACCTTAACCCTAAATCTAAGCATAGCCCTTGCCCTGTTCATAATTCTAGCCCTGCCTCTTAACACTAACCTAACCATGACCCTTAACTCTAATACTAAATCTAAGTCTAAATCCTAATCCTAAACCTACCACTAGCTATAGCACTAAACCTACTCCTAACTCTACCCTTAGCACTAAACCTAAACCTAATCCTAACACTAAATCTAATGTCAATGTACTGCTACAACCATTTTTGAATTATCTTCAGCGAAATATTACTTGT
>NW_006922687.1:186252-191906 GCF_000298275.1 Orycteropus afer afer | reverse complement strand
CCTTCCTTCCGAGGAGTGGCTGGTGGGTTTGAACTGCCAGCCTTCTGGTTAGCAGTCAAGTGCCTTAGGCACTATGCTACCAGAGCTCCCATCAGCAGCATAGCTTTCAGCATTTAAGCAACATGCAAAACACCACAGTACAACAAACTGACACTGATCTGAGTGGTAGATAATATTAAATAGGCTATACCAAGAATAAGTAAATTATAAAGTTTTTAAACACCTGAATAGTTATAAAAATCTGTGGGTGAATGATGTGAATTCCCTAAGTAAAATTATTGGCTTGATGATATTGAATTCAAAGGAAAATAAAAATGTAATTGAGTTAGCAGTTGAACTAATAAAATTATGAGATAATAGTATGTACTTGTTTAATATTACCAAAAAAAAAACAAACTCACTGCCATTGAGTCAATTCCAACATATATTGACCCCTGTTGAGTTTCCAAGACTGTAGATCTTTAGAGAAGCAGAATGTCTCATCTTTCCTGCATGGAGTGGCTGGTGGGTTAGAACCACTGAACATTTGGTTAGCAGCCAAATGCTGTAACTAGTACACCACTAGAGCTCCTTTGCTTAATATTATGCAAACATAATGGACTTGTTAATTTTAGCCCAAAGAAAATTTGGCACTTCTCTCGTTTTCAGAATGTTCTGGTTACCTAGTGCCACTCTGACAAGAATACACCACAAATAGGTGTATTCTTGTCCTTATCAAACAGGAGTTTATTTTTTTACAGTTTGGAGGCTTTAAGTCAGAGTTCAAAGTACCAAGCTCTAGGGGCTAGGTGAAAACCCCTCAGCCTTGGGCTTCAGCTCTGCTCCAGCTCCCGGCCCACTGAAGCTAGAGGCTTTTCTTCACTTAGACAGCTGCTGGCTGCTTGACACTGCCAAGCCCAATGTTGACAAGGAAAAAGGCACAGTCCCGATGTTACCAAACCACATGGCAGGCCATTAATTCAAGTCCATTGTAAGTCCCCAGGTTGGCAGAGCATGGCAGGATGCTGAACAAAGACATGGCTACATGCAGGGCCTAAGCATGCCATAAGCTAGCTACTATCCCTAAGGCTTCTCCTTATATACAGGAAGCAGACCACATCCCAAAGGCAGCTACTCAGCTGCTTGTGGTAGATCCCACCATGGACTTGATTGCCAGTCTCATCATGGGGTATAACTACCACCAGCTGCCCAGCCATTCAACCAGGCCCAGCCAAGTTGACATACAAATTTAACTACCACAATTCTACCCCTTGTCAACTTGGCACCTGTACAGATCTTCATTTGTGGCATCTGTACAGATCTCTCTCACTAGGTGGCTCCAATACCCTAGTTCCTCTAAATGGCGACCTCACCTCCTTGGCCTGGTGACCCTATTCCTCTCCCTCTTGGGCATGGCAGCCCTGCCTTCTCACTCTTGGGCACCAGCTATGGCTCCATCCCACTAGCTCACGTGAACAAGCAGCCCCACACTCCAGAACCAAGTTGGTGATGGTCTGGCTCTTTGAAATCTAGGGGGCTGTGGTAGTTCCACCCCAAAAGGCCATGGTCCTACCCTTTCAGGCTGAGGCAGCTCTGCTTCCATTTTTTTGGTCTCTCTACTTCTGCCGATTAATGCCCAAGGGCAACTCACTCTGCTGGAAATCTTTCTGCCCAAAGGACACTTAACTTTCTTTGTGGGCCGGCCAAACTGATACTCCATTTCATGCCAGTCTCAACCAATTAATGGCCAAAGGCAACCCACTCTGCCAGGAAACCACCTACCCAGTGGTACCTGGTTTTGTCCTCTGAGGGCTGGTAAGCCTGTTGCTGTTTAATGCTAGTCTCTGGGCTCTGCTACTGCTGTCTTTCATGCTGATCTCTCTGCTGGTATCTCTGCTAGTCTCTTGGTCTGCTCCTGCTCTCTCTCATGCCGTATGCCAAGGTCTCTCTGCCAGGGTCTTGGGTCAAGGACACACTCCATTGCCTGTTTCCACATTTTAGGTATTTGTCAGAGTAGCACACCAGTCTCTCGGTACCAAATTCAGTTCTGGTTACCTAGTGCCACTCTGAAAAGAATACACCACAAATGGGAGGGCCTTAACAAACAATAGTTTATTCTCTTACAGTTTGGAGGCTTTAAGTCCAAGTTGAAAGTGCCAAGCTCCAGGGGCTGGTTGAAAGCCCCTCAGCCTTGGGCTTCAGCTCTGCCTCTTGCTCCTGGCCCACTGAAGCTAGAGGCTTTTGTTCACTCAGACAGCTGCTTGTGGTAGATCCCACCATGGAATTGATTGCCAGTCTCATCATGGGGAATAACTACATCTAGCTGCTCAACCAGGCTCAGCCAAGCTGACATACAAATTTAGCTACCACAGCGAATATGTTTTATATAATTTATAACATATTGCATAAACCTCTTTAACAGTTTTCTCTTTATAAAACAAAATTCTTTTGTGGATTTCTATTTTTTTTAACTTATATTGTAGTGAGAACAGACACACTAAGACTTAAATCAACATAACAACTTTCACATTTACAGCTCAGGGACATTGATGGTATTTTTCATGTTATGCCATTGTTATGCTATCCTTTCCCAAAATATTCCATCACCATTTGTATAAACTCAATGCCCTGCAAACAAAAGCTTCCCGTTTCCCCATACCTCTTACTTTGGTAAGGCATTTGACTGCTAACCAGAGGCTGGCAGTTCAAACCCCCCAGCCACTCCTCAGAAGGAAAACTGGGCAATCTACTTCTGTAGCTTCCCGTTTCCCCATACCTCTTACTTTGGTAAGGCATTTGACTGCTAACCAGAGGCTGGCAGTTCAAACCCACCAGCCACTCCTCAGAAGGAAAACTGGGCAATCTACTTCTGTAGAGATATTGCCTCGGTAACCCAAGGAAAGGTCACTATAAGTCGAATTGATCACAGTGAGTTTGGTTTTTGGTATACACCCACACACACACTTATCTAGCAGTTTTCCCTCCCATTCCTGGTAACCAACAAAGAAAATTTCCTTCCATATATAAACATTTCCTTGACTTTTTACACTAATACAATATTTCTCCTTCTGTGATTGACTTATTTCACTCAGCACAACGTCCTTCAAGTTCATGCACCTTATGTGGTGTTTCACAGATTGTACATTATTCTTTAGTGTTTTATAGTATTCCACTGTGTGTATGTACCACAGGTTGGTTATTCATTCCTCCATTGATAGACACTTAAGTTGTTTCCAGGTCTTTGCTATTGTGAATAGTACTGTGATGAACATGGGTGTGCATTTATCTTCATGGCCTGGCTCTCACTTCTTTAGGATATATACTTAGTAATGGGATTACTACATCAAATAGTATTTCTATTTCCAACCTTTTAAGGAATCACCATACTGATTTCCACAGTGGTTGTATTTTTTTTTTTTTTTTTTAATTTTTGTAAGGAGTTCTGGTGGTGCAGTGCCTAAGGCATTTGATGGCTAACCAGAAGGTTGGTGGTTCAAACGTACCATCCACTCCACAGAAGGAAGACTGGGCAATCTATTGCCAAAAAGATTTACTGCCTCGGAATCCCAATGGGGGTTGCTGTTTGTCGGAATTGACTTCATGGCAGTGGGTAGAGTTTTTTTTTTTTTTTTAATGGCTAATAAGGTCTTGATGGCTCAGTGCCTAAGGCATTTGACTGCTAAGCAGAAGGTCCATGGAAGTTCGAAGATGGGACAGACTACTTCAGTAAAGATTTACCACCTCAGAAAACCATTGGGGGTCACTATGAGTCATAATTGACTAGATGACAGTGAGTTTGGTTTTTGGTTTTAAGGGTTAATGATTGTGAACATTTCTTCATGTGTTGTTTGTTGGCTGCTTGGATATCTTCTTTTGTAGAGTGTCTGTTCATGTCTTCTGCCCATTTTTTAATTGGATTGATTCTCTTTTTGATGTTGAGGTGTAGTTCTCTATAAATTTTAGAGATAAATCCCTTATCAGATGTGTCGTTGCCAAATAGTTTTTCTTAATCTGTTGGTTCTCTTTTTACTCTTCTGGAGAAATTTTTGATACACATAAAAATTTAATTTTTAGAAGGTCCCAATCATCTAGTTGTTTATCTTCTACTGTTTGTGCATTTTGGGTTATGCTTGATAGTCTATTTATGCCATAATTTAGGCCCTTAAGTTTGCCCATATTTTTTCTTCAATGAACTTTGTAGTTTTAGGTTTCATATTTGTCTTTGATCCATCTGGAGATAGCTTTTCTGTATGGTGTGGGGTATGAATCTTTTTTCATTTTTCTGCAAACAGATATCCAGTTTTGCCAGCACCATTTGTTAAAGAGACTATTTCTTCCTCATTGAATGGATTTCAGCCATTTGTCAAAGAACAGCTGAAGATACATAGGTCAATGGATCTGTTTCCTGGGTTCTCAGTTAGGCTCCGCTGGTTTTTGTGTCTGTTGTTGTACAAATACCAGGCTGTTCTGACAACTGTGGATGTGTAGTAGGTTTTGAAATCTGGGAGTGTGAGACCTCCTGCTTTACTCTTCTTCAGTAGTGCTTTGCTTATGCAATATCTCTTTCCTTTCCATATAGAATTAGTGTTTAGTTTTTTCATGCCCTTAAAGATTATTGATGGAATCTGGATTGGGGTTGCATGGAATGTATAGATTGCCTTAAGTAGTATTAACATTTTCACAATGTTCAATCTTCCTGTCCATGAGCTTGGTGTGTTCTTCCATTTATGTAGATCTGTTACATTTTCTTGAAGTACCATTCTGTTGTTTTCTTTATGTAAAACATAACAAACAAACTTACTGCCATTGAGTCATTTCCAACTAATACCCACCCCTCCTTGGCTTTCTGAGGTATCCCTACGGAAGTAAATTGCCCAGTCTTGCTTCCGAGGAATGGCTGGTGGGTTTGAACCACCAGCCTTCTTGCTAGCAGTCAAATGCCTTAGGCACTACATCATTTCTTTGATAGATCTTTTGTATTCCTGGTAAGATTTATTCCCAAGTATTTAATCTTTTTGGTAGCTATTGTAAATGATATTGATTTCCTTACTTCCTTTTGAGCTATCTCTGCTGGTGTGGAGGAATCCAACTGATTTTTGTATGTTGATATTGTATCCTATCATTGTGCTATAGGAGCTCTGGTATTGTAGTGGATAGGGCATTTGGCTACTAACTAGAAGGTCAGTGATTCAAACACACCAGCTGCTCCACGGAAAGAAAACGGAGCAATCTACTTCCGTAAAGATATATAGCCTTGGAAACCCAATAGGGGTTCGCTATGAGTCACTCCATGGCAGTGAGTTTTTTTGTCACTATGCTAAATCTTTCAATAAGTTCTAGTAGTTTTCTTAATGAGTCTCTTGGGTTTTCTATGTATAAGATCATTCATCTGCAAATAGGGATAGTTTTACTTCCTTACCACTTTGAATGCCTTTGATTTCCCTTTCTTGCCTTATTGCCCTGGCTAGAATTTCCAATAGAGTGTTGAGTAAAAGTGATGATAGAGGGTATCCTTGTCTGGTTCCTCTTTGCAAGGGGAATGTGTGTTAGATTGGGTTCTCTAGAGAAACACACAAAAAAAAACCCCAGCAAGGTATATATATATATATATATTTAGAGAGAGAGAGAGAGAGAGAGAGAGAGAGAGAGAGATATTTATCTTAGGCAAATGGCTC
>NW_006922687.1:182827-185977 GCF_000298275.1 Orycteropus afer afer | reverse complement strand
CCATTCTTCCAGATTGTCCTTGGAATATCATTGCAAGCAGGCCCCTAGGGAAACTCCCCTTGGGCAGACTGGCCACTCAGAACTCAGTCATCTGATCCCATCATGGGAACAACCACCCAGAACTGGGGTCCAGCCAAGTTGACACACAGCTCCAACCATCACAGAATGTTTTCAGTATTTTTCCATTTAGAATAATGTTAGATGTTGGTTTTGCATATATGCCTTTATTATGTTGAGGGATTTCCCTTCTATTCCTGTTTTTCTGAGAGTTTTTATCAGAAATCGGTGCTTAATTTTATCAAATGCTATTTCTGCACCAATTGATATGATCTCGTGTTATTTTTCCTTTATTTTACTTATGTAATGGGTTATGTTGATTCTTTTTCTGATGCTGAACCATGTTTGCACACCTGGTATGAATCCTACTTCATCATGATGTATTAATTTTTGGATATGTGGTTGGAGTCCATTGGGTACTGTTTTGTTGAAGTGTTTTACATCTATAGTCAAAAGGGATATTGGTCTATAGTTTTCCTTTCTAGGGGTGTCTGCTTGGTTTTGGTGTCAGCATTGTGCTTGCTTCATAAAATGAAATTGGGAGGATTCCATCCTTTCCTGTGTTCTGGAATAGTTTGAGTAGAATTGGTGCCAGTTCTTTTCTGAATGTGTGGTAAAATTCTCCTCTGACATGGTCTGGGCCAGGACTTTTTTTGTTGGTAATTTTTTGACTTGTTCATTTTTTTCTCTTGTTATGGGTCTGTTCTTTTTATTTTTTTTTTTAACCTTGGTAGGTTTTAGTTTAGGTAAGTCTTGAGTTTTTAGAAACCTGTCCATTTCTTCTAGATTTTGAAATTTGTTGGAGTATAGTTCATAGTATCCCAATATTATCTTTTTTATTTCAGTTGGTTCTATCATGGCATTGCCTATTTAATTTTTTATTTGTGTTATTTATATCTTCTCCCTCTTCTCCTTTGTTAAGTTTGCCAGTGGTTTGTCAATTTTATTAATCTTTTCAAAGAGCCACCTTCTAGTCTTGTCTATTTTTCCTGTTTTCTTTCTATTTTCTGTTTAATTTAATTCTGCCCAAATCTTTTTTATTTCTTTCTTCTGGTGACTGCAGGCCTTTTTTTTTTTTTACTTCTATTTTTCTAATTGTTGGAGATAATTTGGTTAAGGTGTTGATTTTGCTCTTTCTTCTTTTTTGATATGTGCATAATTTATTGGTATAAATTGCCCTCTGATCAGAACTTTTGCTGTGTCCCAAAGATTTTGATAAGTTTTGTTTCCATTCTCCTTTTATTCAAGGAAATTTTTTATTTCTTCTGTTACCCAGTAGTCTTTAAAGAGGGTGTTATTCAGTTTCCATGTGTTTTCTTTCTTTCTTTTTTTTTTTTTCTGTTGATCTTCCCATTGTTGGTTTCTAATTTTAGAGCACTGTGATCTGAGAATATGCTTTGCAGTATTTCAATGTTTTTAAATTTATTAAGGCTTGCTTTGTTGCCTAATATATGGTCCCTGGAGAATGTTTCCTCTGCACTGGAAAAGAATGTATATTGTGCTGTTGTTGGGTGAAGTGCTCTGAAAATGTCTATATGGTCAGGTTGGTGGATTGTACTGTTTAGTTCTTCTGCATCTTTGTTGGATTTCTTTCCAGTTGTTCTATCTTTCCTTGAAGGTGGTGTGTTAAAATCTCCTACTATTTATGTGGAATCATCAGTTTGTCTTTTCAGGGCTGTTAAAGTGTGATTTATGTATTTCAGTCTCTTTCTTTTGTGCACAGTTATTTATTTTGGTTATGTCCTCTTGTTCAATTGATTATGTAGTGTCCTTCCTTGTGTCTTTTTGTCTTAAAGTTTATTTTATCAGAAATTAATATTGACATCTCCATTTTTTAACTGTTACATTTAATCCCTTTACATTCATTGTAAATATTGAGAAGTATGTACTTATTGCTGTTATTTTGTTATGTATATTTTCATGGTGTTCCTGATTTCTTTGTTCCATATAATTTTCTATGCTATGGTCATTTTGTTTATGAATTTTGTCACCATTTCCTCTTCATTGCTATTGTCTTAGTGTTTGCTAAATATTTGTACTTTCCTTTTTTTTTTAAATGGGAATGTTTATTATTTTTCTTTGAGATTACTGTATAATTTATGATTTTCTTCCCAAGTTTAGAACAGTATGTTCTGTCTCACAATTGTCTTGACTTGCTCACTATTGGAAATTCTATACCTACACTATTTATTCCCTCTTTTTGGTTTGTAATTGTTCTTATTTACCAATTGCTGTCTTGGATTCCCTGTTTACGGTCTTGTAAGTTTATTTTACTTTGGATACTTCTATAACTAGGTTGGTTTCTGGGTTATGTCATCATGTGTGTTAATCAACAGTTATTGTCTTCTGTTGTTCATTGTCTGTCCAAAGGACTTTCTTTAGCATCCCTTGTAAGTTGAGTCTGATTTTGATAAATTCCCTTGCTGTTTATCTGGAAATTTCCTAATTTCACCATCATACTTGAGGGACAATTTTTCTGGGTATATAATTCTTGGTTGGCAATTTTTTTTTTTCTTTCAGAGTTTTATATATATCATCCCATTGCCTTCTCACTTGCATGGTTTCTGCCAAGAAATCAGACCTTAGTCTTATTGGTTGCCCTTTTTAGGTAACTTTTCATTTTTCTTACTCTCTTTTCAGGATTATTTCTTTGTTTTTGGTTTTTGTGAGTTTTACCATGATATATCTTAGTGACTTCCTTTTGTAGGAGGTTATTGAACTTCTTAAATAGATATCTTACATATTTCATCATATTAGGTTAATTATCTTCCAACAAATATTTTGCCATTTTTCTCTGGGATTATTTTTCTCTTTCTGTTCTGGGATTCCAATTCAAAAAGAAAAAAAAAAAAACCTTACTGCTGTCAAGTTGATTTTGACTCTTAGCAACCCTTCCTTAGGTTTCTGAGGTGATATCTCTATGGAAGTAGATTGCTCAGTCTTCCTTCTGAGGAGTAGCTGGTGGGTTTGAACCACCAGCCCTCTGGTTAACATTCAAATAACTGCCTTAGGCTCTGTGCCACCAGAGCTCCTGGATTCTAATTACACATAGGTTATCCCTCTTGGTGGTATCCCATGTGAATCTTAGGTTTT
>NW_006922687.1:179397-181802 GCF_000298275.1 Orycteropus afer afer | reverse complement strand
AGAAAAAACGTAAAAAAGAAGAGGAAGACAAAAAGAATAATTTAAACCAAAACTTTGAGGTGGGGAGTGGCAGGACACCCAGACTTGCTTAGGGCACACAGACTGGGATGGAATTCCTGCCAGTCCACAAGGTGGGTGGAGGCAGGGGATGGCTACACCCCTGTTCAACCAAGAGTTTGTGGGGTTAAGACTAACAATGGGAATATTGCATCTTTCCAGTTGTAAGCCTCCAGTACTCTTGCCCATGCTTTCCTCGGTAAGTGGAGGCTATTCTTAGGTCACAGCTTGGATCAGAATGCCATTTGCAAATATTCAAAATGGGCATGCCATTTGCAAATATTCAAAATCCTGTGTCCTCAGATAGCCTGCAGTCCACAGCTCTGTTTCCTTCCTCGATGTTTTCCTTTTTAGTTGTCAGCCACCAGTGCAATTGCCCATCCAGTCTTTGGTAAACAGAACCAATTCTTAGGTTGCTGCCTGGATCATAATGCCACTTGTAAATATTCAAATTGGTAATGCTCTTAGCACAGTTGCCAGTCCACAGCTTCATTTGTCTCCTTATTTACTTATTTTCATTCAGGTTCTTCTACTAGTTGGTATTTAATCTACTTCTTTGTCTTTTGCTTCAAAGCTTGGGGTTCCAGGATTATCTTCTGTATCTACTTCAATTGGTTTATCATTTCTTTGTTGCAGAGGGTCTGAGCAACTTCTCTGCCTATTCTGCCATCTTGCCAGAAGTCTTCATACACATTTTTTTTGACACTGATCAAATTCCCCGCAATGTAACATTTCCCCTCCCACGTCTTCCCCGTGTTTACCCTTTCCCTGTGTCCTTCTTGCCTAGGCATTCTTGCATCCCAGCCTTTCTCCCTGTGTAAATGCTGCCCTCCTGATCTCCTATAGTTGATTTTTCTAAAGAATACATCTTCCTGGTGCAGGTGTTCAGTTTGTAAGCCTGTGTTTTGTGTGCCTGAGAGTTAAAGCCATGGTAGTGAGTTCAATTCCAGGGCCAAATGCTGACTTGGAGCCATAGTCAAGGGGGTTTCACTAGTCTATCAGACCAGTAAGCCTGGTGTTTTTTCTGATTTTGAGATTTGTTCCACATTTTTCTCCCATATTATACAGGATTTCCAATCTTGGTCCTTTTCCAAGTGTTTGACATTGGTAGCTAAGCACCATCTAGTTCTTCTGGTCTCAGTTTGATATAGACTGAGGGTTGGGAAATCTACTTCTGTAGTGATACTGCCCTGGAAACCCAAGGAGGGGTCTCTATGAGTCAGGTCCAACTCGATGGTATGTAACAACCATATGGTCCATTAGTCCTTTGGACTGTTTCTATGCATCTTGGGTTTTCTTCACAGTTCTTTGCTCCTGATGAGGAGTGACCAATAGTTGCCACTTAGATGGCCACTCTCAAGCTTTTAAGAACCTAGCCTCTACCCACTGAAGTAAGACGTAGAACAATATTTCCCCAGCCCTCATGCCGAGAGACCCACTCCCTTGAATTGCTCTTTGTCACTAAGAAGTTATCTGGATTTTGCCTCCTATCATGTTTAAACTGCAATATGGACATTTTATTTATTTACTTATTTATATTTTTTATTTTAAGAGCTTGTCTTATGTTCAAAGTCATGCGTACATTTAGTTTCATTCCCCATTCTCCATGTCCAACCCTAACCCAGTCTCCTCCCTTCCCTACCCTGCAATACTCCCCCTGTGCCCCTCATAATTATGCACTCCTGTTTGTCCTGCATTTCCTCAGTTTGAATGTTGGTCCTTTGGTGTCCTATGTTATTGCTTTAAGGGATTTATTACCATTGAGTGTGTGAGTGTGGCATCCTGGGTTGAGTGGTCTGCGTGTACATCTTGTTAACTTTTGGGCTGAGAGCCCCCCCCCCGGGGGTGAGTTTTATTCCAGGTGCCGAATGTATTTCAGGGCCATTGTATTGGGAGTCTCACCAGACTTCATCTGACCAGAAATTCTGGTCATTATTGAGTTTTTGGATTTTGTTCTACATTTCCCCCTACACTCTATCCGGGAACTCCAGATTTGATCCTTTCCTGAGTGGTTGGCATTGGTAGCCGGGCACCATCCGGTTCTTCTGGTCTTGAGGGCCATCATATCCTAAGGCTGATTGCTGGTAAATGCCCTTTGTGTGTGTGTGTGTGTGTGTGTGTGTGCGCACGCGTTCTTCTTCACTTCTGATGCTAGAAGACCATTAGCTGCATCCTAGATGGCTGCTTGAAACCTTTTAAGACCCCAGTCACTACTCACCAATGTAGGATGTGGAGCAATGCTTTTATGTATTTTGTTGTGCCAATTGAGTCTGGTGTACCCCAGTACTATGGTCCTGAGGTAGTAGCTCTATTGGAACTCTCTCCCCTAGTGTTGGGATGTCCATGAG
>NW_006922687.1:175234-177367 GCF_000298275.1 Orycteropus afer afer | reverse complement strand
TTGGGAGTATTCCATCTTTTTCTATGTTCTGGAATAGCTTGAGTAGCATAGGTGTCAACTCTTCTCTGAATATTTGATAGAATTCTCCAGTGAAGCCATCAGGGCCAGGGCTTTTCTTTGTGGGAAGTTTTTTTTATGACCTGTTCAGTTTCTTCCCTTGATATGTGTCTGTTCAAGTTTTCTGTTTCTGAATGGGATAATTTAGGTAGATCTCGTGTTTCTAGAAACCTTTCCATCTCTTCTAGATTCTCATATCTATTGGTGTACAGTTTTTCATAATTTTCTGTCAGTATCTTTTTTATTTCAGTTGGTTCTGTTGTGATGGCACCATTTTCGTTTACAATTCTTGTGATTTGGGTCTTCTCCTTCTTTTCTTTTGTTAGGTTTGCTAATGGTTTATCAGTTTTATTAATCTTTTTGAAGAACCATCTCTTTGTTTTGTTGTTTTTCTCTATGGTTTTTTGTTTTCTGTTTCATTTATTTCTGCTCTGATCTTTATTATTTCCTTGCTTCTAGATACTGTAGGATTCTTTAGTTGTTCTATTTCTAGTTGTAGTTGATAAGTTAGAGTGTTGATTTTGTTCTTTCCTCTTTTTTGATGTATGCATTTATTGCTATAAACTATCCTCTGAATACTGCTTTTGCTGTGTCCCATAGGTTTTGATAGGATGTGTCTTCATTCTCATTAGTTTCTAGGAATTTTTTTATTTCACTTTTTATCTGTTCTGTAACCCAATAGTTTTTTAGCAGAGTGTTGTTCACCTTCCATATGTTTGATGCTTTTTCCTTGGTCTTCTTATTATTAATTTCTAGTTTTATAGCATTGTGGTCAGAGACGATGCTTTGCAGTATTTCAATGCTTTTGAATTTATTGAGGCTTGTTTTATGTCCTAGCATATGGTCTATTCTGGAGAAGGATCCATGTGCATTGGAAAAGAATGTGAATTGTGTTTTCGTTGGGTGAAGTGTTCTATATATGTCTATGAGTTCCAGTTGGCTGATTGTGTTTTTAAGTTCTGTATCTTTCCTGAGCTTCTTTTTCATTGATCTATCTCTCCTTGAAAGTGCTGTGTTAAAATCCCTCACTATTAATGTAGAGTTGTCTATCATTCCTTTTAATTCAGTTAATATTTGCTTCACGTATTTTGGAGCATTTTCATTGGGTGCATAAATATTTATTATTGTAACCTCCTCTTTGTTGATTGACCCTTTAAGCAACACGTAATGCCCATCCTTGTCTCGTAAGATGTTTTTCACCTTATTGTCTATTTTATCAGAAATCATAATTGCTACCCCTGCCCTTTTTTGTTTCCATTGGCTTGGTGTATTCTTTTCCACCCTTTAACTCTTAATTTGTTTTTATCTTTGTGTCTAAGGTGTGTCTCTTGTAGGCAGCATATCTATGGGTCTTCTTTTCTTATGCAGTCTGCCACTCTCTTTCTCTTGATAGTTGCATTTAGTCCATTCACATTGAGTGTAATTCGTGATAGGTAGGTGTTGATTGGTGTCATTCTATTGTGGTTTTTTTGTAGTCTCATTGGTGATTCCTTAGTCCGTGTATATTTCTGTGCTGAGTTCAGTTGGTTGGCTATTGCTTTCTCCCTTTTCTTCTTTATAGTCAGTTTTGTGTTTATTAAGCTCATATGTTTTCCTCCCTTTCTGGGTTTGCTTAAAAAATTGTTACTCTTCTCTGTGGTTACCTTGGAGTATATTCTTGTCTGTATATTTTTAGAAGAGTGCATGCTGCAAAGACATCCTCATGTTTTCCTCTCCATTAGAGGGTCTGTACCTAGATGTAATATTCCCTCTGATAGGTTAGTTGCTGTTGTTGTGTGCTGCTTGAGTTCCTTGGTTTTTATGGTAGAATGTTTTGTGGTCTTATTATAAGTATCTATTTCTGATTTGGTTTTAGGGTTGATGTCACATATCCTGGTTTTGCTGATCTCTGTTGTGGGTTCGCTGTTGGTAGGACTTCCTTAAGCATTTCTTGTAGGGTTGGTCTGGTTTTCACAAAGTCTCTTAATTTCTGTTTATCTGAGAATGCCTTGATTTCACCCTCATATTTGATGGATAATTTGGCTGGATATAGGATTCTTGGTTGGAAGTTTTTTCCTTCAGAGTTTTATATATGCC
>NW_006922687.1:173244-174470 GCF_000298275.1 Orycteropus afer afer | reverse complement strand
TTCTGTTTGGGGTTTCCTTAGGCTTTTGTATAGCTCTATAAACATATCTTCTAAATTCCATCTCAGATAATTCTATTGCCTCCTCTTCCTCCATGTATAATGAGACCTTTGTTTGTGGCTTTGCTTCTAATGCCTTGTCCTGTTTTTTTGTTTGATTTGAGGATGCCTGTTGTTTCCTAGATATTTTGAGGTTGTCTTTAGCTGCTGGTTATGTGTTGATTTTTCTTGTCTTGGTTTTATGGTTTAATATTTTGAAAAGGTGAAGCTGGTGTATTTTATTTTATTAGTGATTCAGGTATGTTGGGTCACTGTGCTGTTTTCTTTGTGATGGTGGAATCACTGTCAGGAGTGTGGATATGTGTTTCTGTTTGTCGTAAAGAGGGTTTAGAGTTCGAAGCGGGAGGTTTTATGGTAATTGGCTGAATATGGTTTCTTCTATTGAATGAGTGAAGTTATTGGCGCAGAAGGTGGGAGCAGAAGAAGAAGGAAAACTTAGTGTTGTTAGGGTCAGTTTCTATGGCTTTGTGCAGGCTGTTATTGATGATTTAGTTATTTACAAGTCCGCGGCTCAATCTCAGGAAAGATTCCTGTTGTTAGGGAGTTGCCACTTTCTGCCAGGTTCAAGCACACTCAAAGACCCCGCTTCCGAGGCCCCTCAGTACCAAAAAGCCAATCCAAGGCAAATTCCTGGGACTGCTCTCAGCCATGGCTTCCTCTATCTCCCCACACCATCTGCCCACAGCACTGTCGCAATCTGCCCAGACTGCCAATGGCTTGGGAGTTTTTGATACCACCCACCTGCGGCAACAAAGACACACACGATTTCAGCTGTGCTGGAGTTGGGAGTGTGCCTGCTAGTAATCTGTGGTCCCGATATCAGTGACAAAAATAAGCACAGACCTCTCAATGTCTCCCAAGCTGACCCAAGCCCACTCAGTGACCCACTGAGGGGGAAGTGAGCTCACCCTCCTGGAGCACGAGTGAGCTCTTCGCTTGGGTTTCAGTGGTGCTGCGTGTGTCCGTGTGCACTTAGGTGACCCAAGTTACCGATAAAATCAGGTGCTGGAGGCAGATCCTTGGGGCTGTTTGCTGGGATGTTGGTGTGGTCACTGGTATGCTGATATAGGGTGTCTTCTTTCTTGGCTCATGGAGATTTCAGGTGGCCGCCCTTGCCTGCCAGTCAGTGACTGCCCCAGGGAAGTTTCCAATGGCCTCTCTTATCTGCC
>NW_006922687.1:170660-172414 GCF_000298275.1 Orycteropus afer afer | reverse complement strand
TAGGAATATTTTCTGCCAAAATTTTGTATGGTTGTGGGTATATTCCCATTTGCCTATTGGTACCTGTCTGCCTATGTGTCCACCTGTAGTTTAGAATTTGCTGTTACTGATAATGCATGTTTTTTGATGCTTGCATTGTTAAATGTCTTGCCCACAGAATTCTTCACTTTTTCAATTCAAAAATTCAATTTTTTCTTCAGTTCTTTCAGCTTGATAAATGATAATTCATTTTCATCTATTTTGATTTCATAACTCCAGGTCTCTGCACATTTCATTGTAATATTTACTTTGTCTTCTCTAGCTGCCTTTTAAAAACTTCTGTTCAGCTCTTGTACATCATAATGTTTTACATTTGCTTTAGCTGTTCTCTATCCAAGAGCAAGTTTCAGAATTTTTTATTTTTAAATGTGATTTCGGTGAAAATTTACGGAGCAAATTCAATTTGCATTCAACAGTTCATACACATTTTGTTTCATGGTATTGGTTGCAATCCTCATAATAGAACATCTCTCTTCTCATTTTCTCCCAGTGGTTCCCTTTTCCCTGTGTCCTTCTTTCCCATGTGTTCCTGCAAATGCTGCCCTTCTGATTTCCCATGGTTGATTGTTCAAAGCAATGTACCTACTTGATGTAAATGTTTACTTGATAGGCCCGTCTATTGTTTGACTGGTAGCTATGGGAGTGAGTTCAATTCCAGGTCTAAAGGGTGACTAAGGCCCATACTCTTAGATGTTTCACCAGTCTCCATCAGACAAATAAGCCTAGTGTGTGTGTTTTTGTTTTTTTGTGATTTTGAGTTTTGTTTCACATTGTTCTCCCACTCTATCCAGGATCTCCTACATAGATGCCCCTCCAAATAGTTGATGGTGGTAGCCCGGCACCATCTAGTTCTTCTGATCGTATAGACTGAGAATCACATGGTGTACCAGTCGCTTGGACTAATTGTTTCCATGAGTCTTTGGTTTTCTTCATTCTTCTTTGCTCTGGGCGAGGAGAGACCCATTGTTGCATATAGATGGCTGGTTGCAAGCTTTTAAGACCCTAGTTGCTACTCACCAAAGTAGGCTGTAGAACAATGTTTTGTGTAGTATGTTATACCATTTGAGCTTAATGTCCCCTGTGACTATGGTCCCTAGCCCACAGGTCCAACTACTCGCTCCCTCCAGGTAGCTGGCTGTGGGCAAGAAGTGACTATACCCTTGTCCCTTGTCAGCTCTACTATATACCTGGTAATTCTTACAGAACATAGCAATACACTTGTAGAAACATTGCCAACCCTATACATGGTCTTGGGCACACTCCCCCATACATAGACATACATAATAATTCAGCCCATCCACCCATCTATCCATCCATACATACATGTTTGCCTTCACTGACAATGCAGTATGTGCAAAAGGGTTCATCTTTATTGTCTGTACCTCCCATGCACCCTCTATATCTTCCTCTTCCTCAATGCCACCATGATGATCAATCACATTTGGTACATTGCCCTTCTGATCACCCAAATAAATACTTGTCTCACCTATCTAATGGTGTTCCCTCCCCTCCTCTCCAACCCCTGGTAATCAACAAAGACTATTTCCTTCCATATATAAACCTTTCCTTGACTTTTTACAATAAGGAACTAACACAGTATTTGTCCTTCTGTGATTGACATATTTCACTCAGCATAATGTCCTCCAAGTTCATCCATGTTATGTGGTGTTTTGCAGATTCTATGTTATTCTTTAGGGTTGCATAGTATTCCATTG
>NW_006922687.1:169217-170170 GCF_000298275.1 Orycteropus afer afer | reverse complement strand
AGGAGTGGCTGGTGGGTTTGAACCGCCAGCCGTCTGGTTAGCAGGCAAGTGTCTTAGCCACTATGCTACCAGAGCTCCCATCTACCCATAGATTAATGTTCTTTTTATTACTGATAATGTAGTACTGTGTATGTTACCTTTGTTGTCTGTACCTCTTGTGCACCTCTCCGTGTCCTCCTTTTCCTTAGTGTTATTGTGCTAGTCATTTGCTTTGGATATTTTGCCTTTTCCTTCACCCAAATCAATACTTGTATCTTACCTATAGTGGACTAATACAATATTTGTCCTTTTGTGATGAACTTATTTCACTCAGTGTAATATCCTACAAGATCACCCACATTAGGAGGTGTTTTGTGAATTCTACATCATTCTTTAGTGTTTCACAGTGTTTCATTGTGTGTATGTACCATAGTTTGGTTATCCATTCTTCTGTTGATGGGCACTTATGTTATTTTCATCTCCTTGCTGTTGTGCATAGTACTGTGATGAAAATGGGTGTGCCTATTTGTGTCCTGACTCTCCTTGTTTAGGATATATACCTAGTAGTGGGATTGCTGGGTGAAATGGTATTTCTATTTTCAGCTTCTTGAGAAGTTACCATACTGTTTCGCCCAGTGGTTGTATCATTTTACAGTCCTATCAGCAGTATATGAGAGTCTCAATCTCTCCACAGCCTCATCCCTGTTTGTTATTTTTGGTCTTGTTGAACTTTGTTATTATTTCTGGGGTGAGATAGTATCTCATTATTGTATTGATTTGCATCTCCTTAATGGCTAACATTTGTGACCACTTCTTCATGTGTTTGTTAGCTGCCTGAATTTATTCTTTGGTGAAGTGTCTGTTCATGTCCTCTGCCCATTTTTTAATTGGATTGTTTATCTTTTTGATGTTAGGATATTGGAGTTTTCTATACATTTTAGAGATAAGTCCCTTGTCAGATATGTAATTGCCAA
>NW_006922687.1:167221-168962 GCF_000298275.1 Orycteropus afer afer | reverse complement strand
GAGGTTGAAGAAGATTTTACATTACTGAAACTCCAGTAATTCTCATAGTCCTCTGGGAGAGAGGGGCCTTGGAGATGTTTAGGACTGAGGTTGCCTGTGTCTAGTAGAGATTCAATGGACTGTTTTCCCAGTTATTGCCATCCAGGCTCCTAATAGGAGATAGGAATTTGCCCAGTCTGCAACAGAGCCCCTGGGCCCCATCATTCTTGATTGCTGTTAGTTGTGCTTACTATCTGCTGGGCCCCCTTTGGTTGATTTTGGAGGGCTCATTCTGGGCAGTCCCTCTTCCATTGCTCATCCTTCTTGCAGTAAGCACACTGTTGAGGCCCCAATTTTATTGGTTGGCCTCCTGGAGCAGGAGCTTGATTTGCTCCCTTTCTATCAGTTGGGGGCCATGGAGACTTACCCGGTAGGATCGACTTCGTGGCAGGTCTCCCAGGGCAGCAGCCAGCAAGGCAGTTTGTTGCTTCATGTCTCCTTGCTTCTGTTTCTCCTGCTACTGGTCCCAGTTATCATAGACCTTGAAAGCAACCTCTACAAGTTGAGAAGTATTCATACCCAGTCCCCCTTCTAATTTTGGAATCTGGGTTGGTGTCAGTACATTGATGGTAAGTTTTATGTACCCATTTGAGGAAAGCAGAAGGATTTTCCTTGAGGCCTTGTTGTACTTCCTGAACTTTTGAATCTGCTTTGGGGCCCCCCTTCTGGAGTCCTAGGACAATGTACTCCAACCTTTTTCTGTCTTCTGGGTTATTAGGGTCCCACTCTGGATCTGTTCCTGGCACTGCCTGATGGCTGTGGCCCTTGACTAGGTTTTCAGGATGGAGGTTGTGAAGTCTGTCGTCTTTTGCTCTAGCTTTCTCTAATACCATTCGCCTCTCTTCAGGGATAAGGTAGTTAATAACATATTAATGTAAATCAGCCATGGTGAATGGCATGTGAGTCCAAACAAAACCTCCAGGATTTCCTTGATGATCTAAACTGGCTGGAACCTGCTGTAATAGGTATTGCCCTGACAGATCTGGCCTAGAACCCTAGCCAAATTTTATACCACTGAGTGTGTGTTGGGGAGACCGTTTTCTAAGGGGCAGATGGGGAGGAACAGAGTCAAAGTAAGGGTCTTTAGATTCCTGAAAGATACTCTTAAAATCCGCTTTCCCTTTAGATCATACAATTATTACCCCAAACTGTAAACCCTTGTTTTGAAACAAAGCTAAGAATAACTCTAGATGAAACACTTCCTCCCACTTTTGATATTTAACTGGATAATATCATAGTTTAGACTTCTACTTTCTGACCATCTATCCCCAGACTCATGAATACTGTGGTCAGTAGTCTACATATATTAAGGCCCCTATGTTTGCTCTTGTTTTTTCTTTGATGAACTTTATAGTTTTGGGGTTTACATTTAAGTCTTTGATCCATCAGGTATTAGTTTTTATGTATGGTGTGAAGTATGGGCCTTGTTTCATTTTTCTGCAAATGAATATCCAGTTTTGCTAGTACCATTTGTTAAAGAGACTGTCTCTTTCCCATTTAATAGATGTCAGCCCTTTGTCAAAGATCAGTTGACCATAGGTGGATGGATCAATTTCTGGGTTTTCATTTCTGTTTAGCTGGTCTGTGTGTCTTTCATTGTACCAATATGAGGATCTTTTGACTACTGTGGCTTTATAGTAGGTGTAGTAGTTAAGGTTATGTGTCATATCCATTGGGCCTGGTTTTGAGTGTCTGGGCAGCT
>NW_006922687.1:161161-167030 GCF_000298275.1 Orycteropus afer afer | reverse complement strand
AGCTGCCTGAGTTAAGAGAATCCTCCAGCTTCAGTGGGGAGGGAGGAAGAGATAGAGCTGAAGCCCAAGGCAGAGGGTATTTCACCCAGTCCCTAGAGCTGGCACTTTGAACTCAGACTTCTAACCTTCTAAACTGTAAGAGAATAAATCCTTGTTTGTTAAGACAAAATATCTGTAATATATTCTGTTACAACTGCACTAGAGAACCAAAACAGCAGTTTTTTTTTTTTTTTTTTAATTGTGATTTGGGTGAAAGTTTACAGAGCAATTTCATTTTCCATATAGCAGTTCATACACATTTTGTCTCATGACATTGATGGCAATTTTCCACAATGTAACAGCTCTCTTCCCACTTCCTCCCCATAGTTACCTCTTCCCTGTGTCCTTCCCTCCCATGTACTCCTGGCCCCGAGCAGTCTCCCTATGCATACACTGCTCTTCTATTCTCCCATGATTGATCTCTCCATGATCAATCTACCTGATTATCTACCTGATGTAAATGTTCAGCCCATATGCCCGTCTTTTATTTGGCTGGAAGTGACAGGAGTGAGTTCAGTTCCAGACCTGAAGGGTGGCTAGGGGCTGTAGTCTCAGGGGTTTCACTAGGCTCTATTAGACCAGCAAACATGTTTTTTTTTTTTTTTAATAATTTTGAGTTCTGTTCCATATTGTTCTCCTATTCTATCCAGGATTTCCTGCACAGATACCCCTCCAAGTGGTTGACAGTTGTATTTAGGTACCATCTAGTTCTTCTGATCTCATGGTTATATAGGCTGAGGGTCGCATGGTCTACCAGTCCCTTCAAAACAGCAGGTTTTGGTGTCAGGAAGTGTGAGACCCCCAACTTTGTTCTTGTTTTTTACTACTGCTTTGCTTATCCAAGTGCTCTTTCATTTCCATATAAAATTAGTGATTGGTTTTTCCATGTCTTAAAGAATACTGATGAAATCGGGATCAGAATCGCATTGAATGCATGGATTGCTTTAGGTAGTATTGACATTTTAATAACTTTCAGTCTTCCCCTATCCATGAAAATGATATGTTCTTCCATTATGTATATCTCTTATTGTTTCTTATAGTAGTGTTTTGTAGTTTTCTTTGTATAGGTTTTTGTGTCCCTGATGAGATATATTCCTAAGTACTTTTTCCGTTTTGGTGGGTATTGTAAATGGTATTGATTTCCTTATTCCTTTTCTGAGATCTCTTTGCTGGTGTAGAGGAATCCGACTGATTTTTGTATGTTGATCTTTCATCCTGCCACCATACTAAATCTATTACTTCCAGTAGTTTTCTTGCTGAGTTTCTTGGTTTTTTTTGTATGTAGGATCATATCATCTGTAAATAGGCATAGTTTCCTATCTTCCTTACCAATTTGTATACCTATTATTTCCCTTTCTTGCCTTGTTGCCCTGGCTAGGACTTCCAATACAGTGTTGAATAGAAATAGTGATAGTGAACATCCTTGTCTGGTTCCTGTTCACAAGGGAAAGATTTCCTTCTGTCTCCATTAAGAATAATGTTGGCTGTTGGTTTTGCATATGTGCCCTTTATTATGTTGAGAAATTTCCCCTCCATTCCTATTTTGCTGAGAGTTTTTATCAGGAATGCATGTTGGATTTTGTCATATGCCTTTTCTACATTGATTGATGAGGTCATTTCATTCTTTTCCTTTATTTTACTTATGTGATATATTACAATGATTGTTTTTCTAATGTTGAACCATCCTTGCATAACTGGTATGAATCCCACTCGGTCATAATGTATTATTATTATTATTATTGATATGTTGTTGGAGTCTATTGCCTAGGATTTTGTTGAAAATTTTTCTGTCTATATTCATGAGGGATATTGTTCTGTAGTTTTCCTTTTTTGTGGCCTTTGCCTGCTTTTGGTATCAGTGATGCTTGCTTCATAAAATGAATTTGGGAGGATTCCATCTTTTTCTGTGTTCTGGAATACTTTGAGTAGGATTCGTGTCAGCTCTTCTCTGGATATTTGGTAGAATTCTCCAGTGAAACCATCTGAGCCAAGACTTTTTTTGTTGGTAATTTTTTATGACCTGTTCAATTTCTTTGTTATGGGTCTGTCCAAGTTTTGTACTTCAGTCTCTGCTAGTTTAGGTAAGTCTTGTGTGTCTAGGAATTTGGCCATTTCTTTTAGGTTTTCAAATTTGTTGGAGTACAGTTCTTCATAGTATCCTGCTATCATCCTTCTTATATTGGTTTTGTGTTGTGATGTCACCAATTTTATTTCTTATTCATGATGTTTGCATCTTCTTCTTCTTTTCCTTTTTTAAATATTCCAATCGTTTGTCAATTTTATTAATCTTTTCAAAGGACCAACTTCTTGTCTTGTTGATTTTTTCTATTGCATTCCTATTTTCTGTTTCATTCATTTCTATTCAAACCTTTATTATTTCTTTTCTTCTGGTAAATGTAGGCTTTTTTGCAGCTGTTTTGCTAATTGTTAGAGATGTTGGATTCACGTGTTGGTTTTGGCTCTTTCTTCTTTTCTGATGTGCTATAAATTGCCCTCTGACCACTGCTTTTGCTGTGATGGAAAGATTTTGGTATGGTGTGTATTCTTATTTTTTAAAAATAATTTTCTTCTTTTTCCCTGTCTGTTCAGCTTTCCCTCTATGTGAATGCTACCTGTCTGCTGTCTTATCCCTGATTGATCTAAGAGGTACATCTCCCTAGAGTAGGTGGGTGCATAGCCACGGGGTAGGTGTTCTGCACGTAGGTCTTTCTGCTGTTGGGCTGAGAGGCAGTCCATGGGCGTGAGTCCATTTCTAGGCCTGAATGGGGGCTATTTCACCAGTCTCTATTGGACCAGTAATTCTGGTCATTTTTGTGTTTTTGAATTTTTTTCCACATTTTTCCTCCCACTTTATTCAGGATCTCCATTTTTTACCCCTTTCTGAGTGGTTGGTATTGGTAGTTGGGCACCATCTAGTTCTTCTGGTCTTAGGTCATGGAAGCTGAAGTCCTCATGGTCCATCTTTTCTTTGGACTAATTATTTCCAGAAGACTTGGGTTTTCTTCACTCTTCATTGCTCCAGATGAGAGAAGATCAATAGCTGGATCTTAGATGGCCACTCAAAAGCTTTTAAGACCCCAGTTGCTACTCACCACAGTAGGTTGTAGAACAAGATTTTTACATACTATGTTGTGTCAATTGAGCATGATGTTCTGCAAAACTATGGTCCTGAGTCCTTAGGCCTGGTGATTCTCTCTCACAAGGTGTTTGGTTGTCTCTAAGAAGTTACTCCAACCCTGTCTTCTGTTGCTTCTGTAATGTATGTGGTTAATTATGTAGCACAAGTGCATATGTAAGATTATCTTCAGCCAAATCTATCCTTGGTCTTGGGTATTGTGGTAGTTAAGGTTATGTGTCAACTTGGCTGGGCCTGGTTGAGTGGCTGGGAAGTTGGTGATAGTTATTCCCCATGATGAGACTGTCAATCAACTCCATGGTGGGATCTACCTGAGTAGCTTCTTTGGGAATGCGGTCTGCTTTCCATATATAAGAAGCAACTTTGGGCATGGTCTCTAGCTTTCTGGCACACTTGACCCCTACATGTAGCTGAGTCTTCATTCAGTAACCTGCCATGCTCTGCTGATCTTGGGACTTTCAATGGACTTGAATTAATGACCTGTCGTGTGGTTTGGTAACATCAGGATGGTGCCTTTTTACTTTTTACCTTGGGTTTGTCAGCCTCAGCAGCCAGTAGCTGCCTGAGTGAAAAAAGCCTCCAGCTTCAGTGGGCCAGGAGCAAGAGGCAGAGCTGAAGCACAAGGTTGAAGGGCTTTCACTGAGCCCCTAGACGCTGGCACTTTGAACTCAGACTTCTAGCCTCCAAAATTGTAAGAGAATAAACTCCTGTTTGTTCAAGGCATCCTATTTGTGGTATATTCCTGTCAGAGTGGCACTAGGTAACCATAACAGAATATGGTACCAAGAGAGTGAGGTGCTGCTCTGACAGATACCTAAAATGTGAAAACAGGAGTGGAGTGCATCCTTGCAATGAGACACCAGCAGAGAGGCACCTGCAGAGAGACAGCAGCATGAGAGATACCAGTAGCAGAGCTTAGAGATAGGTATGAGACAGTGATAGCCTTACCAGCCCATGGAGGAGAAAGCTGGATGCCATTGGGTAGGTGGCTTTCTATTGGAGTGGGTTGCCTTTGGACACTAATTGGTAGAAGAGACCGGAATGAAATAGAGTAGCAGGTTGGCTGGCCCATGGATCAAGAAAGCTGAGTGCTTTGGGGCAGGAAGATTTTCAGCAGAGTGGGTTGCCTTCAGCATTAATCGGCAGAAGCGGAAAGACCAAGGAAATGGGAAGCAGAGCTGCTTCAGCCTCAAGGGTAGGACCATGGCCTTTGGGGCTGGAACCACCATAGACCCTAGGTTTCAAAGAGCACTAGATAACCAGAACAGGTATATTCCTGTTTGCCTAACCCCACCTGAACTTCTCACTTGTCTATGCATTAATCCATATCCTGGTATTTGGTGCTAGTGATAATGCATTGTTGTACATGTAATAGTATTTGCCTCTGTTGTCTTTATCTTTTGTGCACATTTTAGTGTATTTCCTTTTGCCAGTGTTGCCATGCTGGTCACAGGCCCTTTCTGTACCATCCCTCTGTTCACCCAAATCAATATGTGACCCCCAACTAGTCCCGAGATTTTTCATCTCCTTCCCTCCTGACACTGGTAGCCAACAAAGTGAATTTGCTTCTCCGAATAATACATTCCTTGAATTTTTACAATAATGGGCTCATACAATATTTGTCCTTCAGTGATTGACTTATTTCACTCAGCATAATGTCCTCCAAGTTCATGCACGTATGTATGTGTTTTTATTCACATTTGAATGAAAGAGTTTTTAAATTTTTTCTATTATCCAGTAGTTTTTAAGGAAGGTGTTACTCAGTTTCCATGTGTTTAGTTTTTTTTTTCTGTTGGTCTTCCTATTGTTGATTTCTAATTATATAGCCTTGTGATCTGAGAAGACAGATACATTATAGTGTTTCAATATTTTTAAAGTTATTGCTTACTTTGTAGCCCAACATCTGGTCTATTATGGAAAATGTTCCATATGTACTGGAAAAGAATTTATATTGTTCCATTTTTATGTGAAGTGCTCTGTATATGTCTGTAAAGTTAAATTGGTTGATTTATTGTTTTTTATTTGTGTCTTTTTGAGTTTCTTTCTAGTTGTTTTATCTTTCATTGAATGTGGTGTCCTTAAGCCTCCAATTATTACTTTGAAGTCATCTATTTGTCTTTCTATTTCTGTTAAAGTCTGATTTAAGTATTTTAGGGATCTTTCATTGGGTGCCTAGATATTTATTATGGTTAAGCCTTCTTGTTCAGTTGATCCTTTAATCATTATATAATGTCTTTCCTTGTCTCTTATTTTGGCTTTCATCCTAAAATCTATTTTATCAGAAGTTAATATTGCCACTTCTGCTCTTTTTGATTGCCATTTGCTTGATAAATCTTTTTCAAACCTTTGATTTTCAGTCAATTTTTGTATTTGGGTCTAAGGTGAGTCTCTTGTAGATAGCATATTTATGGGTCATGTTTTCTTATACAGACTGAATTTCTCTTTTTTAAAAAATCATTGCTTTAATGGACAAAATTTAGACATAATTATTACCAGGCAAACATTAAACCTCCTTTTATTAGTCATAAGGGGGCATGATAATTAACACATAAAAAAAAAAAATCTAAATTACAACCACATCTTGAAAGAGGTTATTAAACATGATCTGTTAGGTAAAAAGCCTAAATAGCAGTTGTATAATATCTATACAACTGTATATATATAATATATATTATATATATATAATATATATAA
>NW_006922687.1:159826-160466 GCF_000298275.1 Orycteropus afer afer | reverse complement strand
TAGAAGAAGATTTTTATATACTACGTTGTGCCAATTGAGCTTAGTGTCCCCCAAGACTATGGTACTGAGTCAGCAGGCCGGTGATTCTCTCTCTCAAGGTGTTTGGTTGTCTCTGAGAGGTTACTCCAACTCTGTCTTCTGTTGCTTCTGTAATGTGTGTGACTAATTTTGTAGCACAAGTGCATATGTAAGGTTATCTTCAGCTGAATCTATCCTTGATCCAGGGTATATTCCTATTCACTGACTTCTACCTGATCCTCTCACTTGTCTATGCATTCATCTATAGCCTGGTGTTTGGTGTTAGTGGTAATGCAGTATTATTTGCTTCTGTTGTCTATATCTTACATGCATGTTTCAGTGTCCTTCCTTTTGCCAATCTCATCATACTGGTCACAGAATCTTTCCATACTGTCCCTCTCCTCAACCAAATCAACATGTGAATCCCAACTAGTCGAAAATTTTTCCTTCCATTCCCAGTAACCTACAAAGTGAGTATCCATCCCTAAGAAAATCTTTCCTTGACTCTTTTTTTTAAAAATTGTGATTTGGATGAAGATTTACAGAGCAAATTCACTTTCCATACAGCAGATCACATGCACTTTGTCTCATGACATTGACCACAGTTTACCACAATGCAACA
>NW_006922687.1:153439-156481 GCF_000298275.1 Orycteropus afer afer | reverse complement strand
TAAAAAGGACAAAAGTATTAATAATAAAACAGACAAATACAAGCAAACTAATCACCAGAAAAAAGAAAGCAAAAAAGAAAAAAAAAAATCGGTGGAGGACAGGGTAGGGCACCCAGGCTCCATCTGAGCACACAGATTGTGATGGAGTTCCTGTGGGCCCAGAAAGTGGGTGGTAATAGGGGATGGCCACACCTCTGTTCACCAAGCGGGTGTGAGGTATAAGAGTAACCAGAGGAATGTTGCACCTTTTCAATCTTGCAGGTCCGAGTGTCCTTGGGGTTGCTGGAAAGCCAAACCTCTTCTTAATCCCCTTGAATCTCGAAGAGCGCTGTCTCTTTAAATATCCAAAATAGTCAAGCCACTTGTAACATTCAAAATGGCAGTAACCTCCAGACCGGCAAAGTCCACAGCTCAGTCCGCTTTTCTCTTCACCTTCTCCGTTTATTCCCCAGCCACCAGAGCAGTCCCCATGCAGGCTAGCAGTGCTGGTTTTTAGGTTAATTCTTAGGTCCTGCCACCACTTGGGAATCTCCAAGCTGTCTGTGCTGTCAGGATTGCTCAGGATCGTTGCCAGACTGCAGCTCTGTCTGTTTCCTTTTTTGGTATTTTCATGTAATTTCTTCTGCTAATTGGGGTTTAGTCCACTTCTATATCCTTCCCTTCAAGGCTCAGGGGTCCAGGATTATCTTCTGTGTCTGTGTTAATTGGTTTCCCTTTTCTTTGTTGAAGAGGGTCTGTGCAGTCTTTCTGTCTAGTCCACCATCTTACCAGAACTCCAGCTTTTCCTTAACTTTTTACAATAATGGGATTATACAATATTTGTCCTGCGATTGACTTATTTCATTCAGCATAATATCCTCCAAATTTGTCAGCATTGTGAGATGATTCATGTATTCTTCATTATTCTTTATTGTAGCATAGCATTCCGTTGTGTGAATATACCCAAGTTTGGTTACTCATTCATCTGTTGATGGGCATTTAGGTTCTTTCCATCTCTTTGCAGTAGTGAATTGTGCTGTGATGAACATAGGTGTGCATAAGTCTGTTCATGTCCTTTCTCTCACCTATTTAGGATATATTCCTAGTAACAGAATTGCTGGATCAAATAGTATTTCTATTTTCTGTTTTTTGAGGACACTCCATACCATTTCCCACAGTGGTTGTACGATTTTGTAATCCCCCCAGCAGTGTATGAGAGTTCCAATCTCTCTGCAATCTTGCCAACATTTATTTTCTGTCTTGTTGAACTTTGCTGTTATTGCTGGGGTGAGATGGTATCTCATTGTTGTTTTGATTTCCGTCTCTCTAATGGCTAATGATTGTGAACATATCCTCATGTGTTTGTTGGTCACCAGCATATGGTCTTTAGTGAAGTGTCTGTTCATTTCCCTTGCCCATTTTTGAATTGGATTTTTTTTCTTTTTCGTGTTGAAGTGTTGAAGTTTCCTATAAATTTTGGAGATAATTCCTTTGTCAGATATGTCATAGCCAAATATTTTTTCCTAATTTGTAGGTTCTCTTTATAGCCTTTTGGAGAAGTCTTTCAATGCACATAACTTTATTTTTATAATGTCCCAGTCATCTAGTTTCTCTCCCACTGCCTGTGCCTTTTGGTTATACTTGATAGTCTATTTATGCCATAAATTAGGGCCCCTAGATTTGCCCATTTTATCTTTCATGAGCTTTATAGATTTTGGTTTTACATTTAAATCTTTGATCCAACTTGAGTTTGTTTTTTGTGTATGGGGTGAAGTATGGGTCTTGTTTCATTTTTCTGCAAGTGGAGATCCAGTTTTACCAGCACCACTTGTTAAAGAGGCTATCTCTCCCCCATTTAATGAGTTTTGGTCCTTTGTCAAATATCAGCTGAGTTTTCAATTCTGTTCCAGTGGTCTATCTGTCTATCATTATACCAATACCATGCTGTTTTAACTACTGTGGCTGTATAGTAGGTTTTAAGATCTGGGAGTGTGAAACCTCCTACTTTGTTTTTCTTCTTCAGCAGAGATTTGCTTATCTGAGGTCTCTTTCCTTTCCATATGAAGTTAATAATTGGTTTGTCCATATGCTTAAATATGTTAATGATATCTGGATCAGAATTTCATTGAATATGTAGATTGCTGTGGGTAATATTGACATTTTCACAGTATTCAGGCTTCCTATCCATGAAGATAAGAGGTCTTCTGGCATCATTCCTAAGGCATTTGAGTGATAACCAGAAGGCTGGTATTTCATACCCACCACTCCTCAGAAGGAATATTGGGCAATCTACTTCCATAGTGATACTGTGTCGGAAACCCAAGGAGGAGATGCTATGAGTTGATGCAACTTGACAGCAGTGAGGGGTTTTTTTTTTTTTTTGGTATCCATCAAGAAGGCAAGTTCTTCCTTTTAATGTAGATCCCTTGTAATTTCTTGTAGTGTTTTGTAGTTTTCTTTGTATAGGTCTTTTGAATCTATGGTAAGATTTATTCCTAAATATTTCACCTTTTTGGTAGCTATCATAAATGGTATTGTTTTCTTCATTTACTTTTCAGAGTCCTCTTTGTTATGGTAAAGGAATCTAATTGATTTTTGTATGTTAAACTTGTATCCTGACAATTTGCTGAATGTTTCTATTAGTTCTAGTAGTTTTTTTTTTTCCCCCTTGAGTGTCTTGAGTTTTCTATTTATAGGATCATGCCATCTGCAAATAGAGATAGCTTTACTCCCTCTTTGCCAGTTTGGATGCATTTTATTTCTCTTTCCTTCCTTATTGCCCTGACTAGGACTTCCAATACAGTGTTAAATAGAAGTGGTGAGAGAGGGCATCATTATCTGGTTCCTGTTTGCAAAGGGAATGATTTGAGTCTCCATTAACAATAATGTTGGCTGTTAGCTTTGTGTATATGTCCTTTATTATGTTGAGGATTTCCCCTTCTATTTCTATTTTGCTGAGAGTTCTGAACAGCAAAGGGTGTTGGATTTTATCAAATACCTTTTCTATGTCAATTGAGATGGTCATGTGATTCTTTCCCATTGTTTTATTTGTGTGCTGAATTA
>NW_006922687.1:152383-153339 GCF_000298275.1 Orycteropus afer afer | reverse complement strand
TTCTATTTTGCTGAGAGTTCTGAACAGCAAAGGGTGTTGGATTTTATCAAATACCCTTTCTCTATTGATTGATAGGATCATATGGTTCTTTTTGTTTTGTTTGTGTAGTGGATTACATTGATTGTTTTTCTGATGTTGAACCATCCTTGCATACCTAGTATGAATCCTACTTAGTCATGAGGTAATTTTTTTTTTTTTTTTTTGATATGTTGTTGGATTCTATTGGCTCATATTTTGTTGAGGATTTTGGCATCTCTAATCATGGGAGATCCATATTTGTACCCATTTCAATGAAAGGTGATCCCACAGAGTGTGGAAACTATTGAATAATATCACACACAAATGAAATCTTACTGAAGATAATTTAAAAAATGGTTGCAGCAGTATATTAACAGAGAACTTCCAGAAGTGCAGTCTGGATTCAGAAGAGGATGTGGAACAAGGGATATCATTGCGGATGTCAGATGGATCTTGGCTCAAAGCAAAGAACACTAGAAAGATGTTTACTTGTGTTTTATTGACTACGCAAAAGCTTTTGATTGTGTGCATAATAACAAATTGTGGGTAACTTTGAGAAGAATGGGAATTCCAAAGTACTTAATTGTACTCATGAGGAACCTACACATAGACCAGGGGACTGTCATTTGAATGGAACAAGAGGACTGTATGGTTTAGATTCAAGAAGAAAGTGCATCAGGGTTGTGTCCTTTCACCATACTTATTCAGTCTATATGCTGACCAAATAATCTGAGAAGCTGGACTGTATGAAGAAGTACATGGCATCAAGATTGGAGGAAGAATTATTAACAACCTGTGATATGCTGATGACACAACTTTGCTTGCTGAAAGTGAGGATGTCTTGAAGCACTTACTGACGAAGATTGAAGAATAAAGTCTGCAGTGTGGATGACATCTCAATATAAAGAAAACAAAAATCCTCACAACTGGACCTATAA
>NW_006922687.1:148537-150112 GCF_000298275.1 Orycteropus afer afer | reverse complement strand
GCTTGCTTCATAAAATGAATTTGGGAGTATTTCATCTTTTTCTATTTTTCTGAAATACTTTGAGTAGTATAGGTGTCAACTCTTCCCTGAATGTTTGGTAAAATTCTCCACTGAAGCAATCAGGGCCAGGACTTTTTCTTGTGGGAAGTTTTTTTATGACCTGCTCAATTTCTTCTTTTGTTACATGTTTATTCAAGTATTCTGTCTCTGACAGGGATAGTTTAGGTAGGTCTTATATTTCTAGAAACTTAGAGTACAGTTCTTCATAATATTGTTATTATCTTTTTTATTTCAGTTGATTCTGTTGTGATGTACCCCTTTTATTTGTGTTATTCATATCTTCTCTTTTATTTCCTTTGTGAAGTTTGCCAGTGGTTTGTCAATGTTTTTAATCTTTTGAAAGAACCAGCTTCTTATTTTGTTGATTTTCTCTATTGTTTGTTTTCTGTTTCTTTTATTTCTGCTCCAATCGTTATTATTTCCTTACTTCTGGATACTGTTAAGTTTCTTTTGTTGCTCTTTTTCTAATTGTTGGACTTGTTGAGTTAGAATGTTGATTTTGTTTTGTCCCTCTTTTTTGATGTGTGCATTTATTGCTATAAATTGACCTCTGAGTAATGTTTTCATTTTGTCCCACAAGTTTTCGTAATTTGTATCTTCATTCCTGTTTGTTTCTAGGATTTTTTTTAATTTCACGCTTTATTTCTTCTGTTACCTAGTAGTTTTTGAGAAGGGTATTATTCAGTTTCCGCATAGGATGCTTTTTCCTCGATCTTCTTATTACTGATTTCTAATTTTATAACTTGTGATCTGAGAAGATATTTTGTAATATTTCAATGTTTTTAAATTTATACAGGCTTGTTTTCTGTCCTAACATATGGTCTATCCTTAGAATGATCCATGTGCACTGGAGAAGAATGTGTATTTTGCTTTTGTTGGGTAGAGTGCTGTGTATATGTGGATGTGGTCAAGTGGGTTGGTTGTGTTGCTGAGTTCTTCTGATACAGAAGAGTTGAGTTTTTTCTAGTTGTTCTATCCCTCCTTGAAAGTGGTGTGTTAAAGTCTCCTACTACTATTGTAGAGTTACCTATTTTTCTTTTCAATTCAGTTAATATTTGCTTTATGTATTTTGGAGCACTTTAATTGTGTGTGTAGATATTAATTATGGTAATACCTTCTTGGTCAGGTGACCCTTTTAGCATCATATAGTGTCCTTTGTCCCTTATTTATTTTTTTAAATTTAACAAGTGCAACTTTTATTTTTTATTTTTTCCAGACTTTTTCTTTTTATTATTTTAAGAGCTTGTTTTACATTCAATGTAACGCATACATTTAGTTTCATTTCCCATTTTCATGTTCAACCCTATCCCAGTCTCCTCTCCACACTACCCTGTCACCCTCCCCCTGTGCCCCTCATATTTATGTACTCCTGTTTGTCCTGCATTTCCCCAGTTTGAATGTTGGTCTTCTGGGGTCCCATGGTCTATTGCTCTAAGGGATGTATTACCATAGAGTATGTGGGTGCGTCATCCTGGGTTGAGTGGTCTGCATGTATATCTTGTTAACTATTGGGCT
>NW_006922687.1:145263-145962 GCF_000298275.1 Orycteropus afer afer | reverse complement strand
TCCTCTACATTTGGAAGTTTTGTAAATAAAATTTTTATTTGTTCTATTTGCTTTGTTGCTGATGTCATCTGCACATTGACTCCTTTATTTCTCTGTGTACAATATTTTATGAGTTTATTTTGAGCATCTATTTCTGGTTTGCTTTCTAAGTGGAGAATTCAAGTGTCTTAATTTTAATTTGTTGTTCTCTGTTGTGGGTTTTCTACTGGAAGGACTCCACTTGGCAATTTTTGTAGGCTTGGTCTGGTTTTCACAAATTTCCTTAATTTCTGTTTATCTGAGAATGTCTTGATTTAACCCTCATATTTGAGGGACAATTTGGCTGGATATAGAATTCTTGGTTGGAAGTTCTTTTCCTTCAAGTTTTATATATGGTATCACATAAGCTTCTTGCCTTCAATGGTTTCTGCTGAGAAATCAGAACTTAGTCTTATTGGTTGCCCATTATAGGTAACATTTTGTTTTTCCCAAGATGATCCCAAGATTATTTCTCTATCTTTGGTTATGAGGAGTTTTACTATGATATGTCTTGGCGACTTTCTCTTGGGATCTATCCTATATGGGGTTCATTGAGCTTCTTGGATAGATATCTTTTCTTCTTTCATGATATGGGGGAAATTTTCTTTGTTGTTGTTGTTGTTGCTTCAACTAGGTCCTACTTTTTATTTTATTTATTTATTTTTTATTGTGATTTGGGTG
>NW_006922687.1:143059-143628 GCF_000298275.1 Orycteropus afer afer | reverse complement strand
AGATCTTGTTTCATTTTTCTGCAAATGGGTCTCCAGTTTTGCCAGCACCATTTATTAAACAAACATTCTCTTGATATGGGAGAAATTTTCTGTTAGCACATCTTCCACAATTTTCTCAGTGCATTTTTTTCACCTCTTCTTGTTCTGGTATTCCAATGAGGTGTATTGTTTCTTTTAATGCCATCCCATGTAACTCTTCAGTTCTCTTCATTTCTCTTAAATTTTAGTTTTGATTTTTCTTCATACAGGCTGGTGTCAGGGGATTTGTCTTCTAGTTGGGAAATGCATTCTTCAGCCAGTTCTAGTCTACTGTTTTGTCCTTCCACTGCATTATCTTCTGGATTTCTAATTGCTATTTTTATATGAGTTCTAATTGTGTATTTATCTTCTTATTTTGTTCTTGAATGGTTTTCCTGAATTCTTCCAGCTTACTGTCTGTGTCTTCCTTGATTCTGTTTGTGGTTTCCTTGAACTCTTGTAGAGTCCTATATACATATCTTCTGAATTCCTTCTCAGATAATTCTATTACTGGTTCTTTTTCCATGATAGATACTTCTTTAGCCTGGGGT
>NW_006922687.1:141230-142545 GCF_000298275.1 Orycteropus afer afer | reverse complement strand
ATTTTTCCAGTTGTTAAATCTTCTCTTTTTTTCTGCCTTCACTAAATCTGATAGTTTATCATCTGTTTAGTTGCTCATAACTCGAATATCATTTCTATCTACTTTACCTAGTTATTTTGGGATTAAGTTGGTAGAGGGAACAAATGTGTGCATTATAGTTATGACATGATCTTCCCACCCAGTTCCTGACTGCAATTCTATATCTCATAAATGGTGTATTTCATCCATTTAGGTTCAGTGTAATTATCAACAAGTATGAATTTATTGCTTTCATTTCATTATGTGTTTTTTTTTCATTTTTTTCTGATTTCTTTGTTTCAGATAATATTGTATGCTGAACTCAGTTTGTTTATGATTTTTGTTATCATGTACTTTGTTTCTATTTTTTTTGTTGTTGTTGTTGTTATTTGCCGTCGAGTCAGACCCATCTCATAGCGACCCCTCCTTGGGTTTCCGAGGCAGTATCACTATGGAAGTAGATTGCCCAACCTTCCTTCCGAGGAGTGGCTGGTGGGTATTTGCTAAATATTTATGTATCTCCTCTTCATTTTGATATGAGTGTTTATTAATTTACTTTGAGGTTACCCTGTGATTTATTATTTTCTTCTGAACTTTAGAACAGTCCATTCTGTCTCACAATTGTCCTGACTACCTCTCCATTTGGAATTTCTGTACCTATATATTTTGTTCTTCTTTTTCATTTGTAGTTGTCCTTATTTACCAAGTGATATGTTTGGTTCCCCTTTTACAGTCTTGGAAGTTCATTTTACTTTGGAAACTTTTATATCTGGCTTTCACCACTCATGAGTCAGTTTGTTATACTGTGGTGACTTTTGTGTTGCTGGGATGCTGAAGGCTGTGGAAATACCAGCAGTGTCACCAATGGTAGACTGCTTTTAGTGAGACTTCCAGACTAAGACAGATTGGGAATAAAGAAAGGGCATCCAGTTCTCAAAGAATTGGCCAGTGAAAACCTTGTAAGTAACAGTGGAACACTGTCTGATATATTACCAGACAACTTTATAAATAGCCCTGAAACATTGTCTGATATACTGCTGGTATATCTGCCTCTCACGATGGAAGGCACTCAAAATATTTCTGGGAAAAACCTGCCTCCTGTAAGTAGATTCAACCATAATTATATGGATGGATTAAAGATTTTGGGACCTCTATTTGCTGATGGGTGACAAATTGAGAAGAAACAGTTGCAAACATCCATTAATAATTGTAACATGGAACATACGAAGTTTGAATGTAGGAAAATTGGAAATTGTAAAAAATGAAATGGAATGCATAACAATCGATATCCTAGGCT
>NW_006922687.1:137483-139880 GCF_000298275.1 Orycteropus afer afer | reverse complement strand
GGCTTTTTGAGCCAAGTGGAAAGTAGTGGCCCCCTAACCATCAGGGTCTCTGTTGATATTTAACTGCAGGTATGTGATTGATAACAAAATGCTATCATTGGTAGCCATCCCAAGCAGACACTGAACAAACCCCCAGAGTCAGCAGCAACTGTGGAAATGTAGGAAAAGAGGACTCACTACTAGTGCCTTTTTGTTGTTGTTGTTCCTTTTGATTTATTTTCCTTTTCTTTCTCTCTTTCCCCCTTCTCTCCTGCCTCATCCAATAGAAGAAGCACAATAAGCCACCACAAAACCTGGTCACCGCAACTCCAAATCCCCATCACGGCAAACTTGTGTCCACATTCCCAACAGTGATTCCATCAACACAAAGAAAACTGGAGAGCAGTACATCTGAATTAATAATAAAAATAAAAGTACACCTTCTCCATACTTCCAAATATATTTAAACATAAAATCAGGATGAAACAAACCAATACATACTAATAGTTAAAGACAACAACTTCAAAATATCTAGGAAAGAACAGACAACCTCAAATCAAACAACAAAACAAAACAGGAGAAGAAAATAGAAATAAAACTCCAGGCTAAAGAATTATCTACCATGGAAGAAGAACAGGCAATAGAATTATCTGAGAAAGGATTTAGTATACACACACACACACGAGTTCAAGGAAACAGCAAACATAATCAACAAGAAGACCAACAGTACCCTGGAAAGACTCAAGAAAACCATTCAAGAAGAAAATAACAAGATAAATACACAATTAGAAATCATACAAAAACACCAGTTAGAAATCCAGAAGATGAATAGTAAAATTACAGAGTTAGGCAAGACAATGGAAGGACAAAAGCATAGACCAGAACTGCCTGAAGAACACATTTCTCAACTAGAAGACAAATCCTTTGACACCAACCTGTATGAAGAAAAATCAGAGCAAAGATTTAAGAAAAATGAAGAGAACCTAATAGTTATGTGAAATGATATGATCAGAGACAACATACACCTCATTGCAATACCAAAACAAGACAAGAGAGGAAAAAATAAGCCCCCAAAATTGTGGAAGATTTTCTAACAGAAAATTTCCCCCACATCATGAAGAAAGAAAAGATATCTGTCCAAGAGGCTCAATGAACTCCATACAGGATAGATCACAAGAGGAATTCACCAAGACATATCATAATAAATCTCTCCAAAACCAAAGACAAACCAAAGCAGCTTGGAAAAAAAAAAAAATGTCACCTACAAAGGACAAACAATAAGACTGAGGTCTGATTACTTAGCAGAAACCATGGAGACAAGAAGGCAGTGTGATGGACTTCTGGTAAGCTACACAGATCCTCTTCAACAAAGAGAAACTAACTGACAGAGATACAAAATAGAATCTAAGAGCCCTGAGCTTTGAAAGGAAGTATACAGAACTGGATTAGGCACCAACTAGGGGAAAAGCCTGAATGAAAACTGTGAGTGCAGAGATGGTTGGAGCAATGGACTGTCAGCTACTCTGATGGAACCAACAGCTTGAATATTTCCAAGTGCTACTGGGACCTGATAATTGACCTAACGGTCAGCCCTGGTTGCCAGGGGCTGCAGGGACCACTGCACTGGTGGCCTTTGACTAGGAAGGGGAAACAGCAGGAGGGAGAATCCTGAGCTATGGAATTTGTGCTGTCCAGAGGGTGCAGCCATTTTGAATGTTAACAAGCCCCAGCCATTTTAGGTATTTTAAGTGACAGCATTCTCATTCGGATTCCAGGGACCTAAGAATAAGCTCCATTTGCCAAAGATGGCAGAGACATACAGGAGGCTGACAGTGGAAAGAGAGACAGGTGGTGAGTGTATAATTTCTGACAACTACTGAATAGAGGAGCATAGCACACTGCTGCCAAAGGAGCAAGGAGGCTGACCTCCTCTAACCCCACAAGTGGAAGACAGAATCACCATCAGTAGCCCAAGGCTTATCCCTGCTAGGCCAAACATGCTGCCTCACTCCAGCCCCTTCATCAACCTTGACACCAACCATTCCTCCCACAGCACCCACCACCTTTCTGCTGGGTACAATAACTTGCTACAGTGGCCACACAGAACTCACAGATTATGAGGTTTATTAGGGAAGTACCAGGCTAGAATTCAAGTTCAGGAACAACACTCAGCCTCTCTCAGCCTGCTGTTTCTCACACTCTCCCAGCAGTGTGTGTCTCTCATTGTCTCTCTCTCAGCAATGCATGTCTCTCAGTGTCTCTTTCTCAGCAGTGCATGTCTCTTTCTCAGTAGTGTGTGTCATTCAGGAGAGTGCTTCTCTCAGCCAGCGGTCAGAGAGACCCCTTCTGCTTCTCTGAGACCTCCTCTTGAGCCTGGCAAAGTGGCCAAACTAACCAATTCCACCATCAGAATTCCAT
>NW_006922687.1:135066-135872 GCF_000298275.1 Orycteropus afer afer | reverse complement strand
CAACCCAGCTATGGAAGTATCCAAAGTAAATAAGCCTACAAGATTATAAACAGGGAACCAGAGACATCAATTGACAAATGAGGACAACTACAAACAAAAAAGAGGGAAAAATTGTGTAGTTACAGAACTGCTAAATGGTAGGGAAGTCAAGAAACTACAAGATATGAAGGACTGTTCTAAACTTGGGAAGAAAACTATGAATCACAGAGTAACCTCAAAGAAAAATGATAAACCTTCACATCAAAATCAAAAAGAGGACCAGCACAAATATTTAACAAACACTAAAACAATAGCAATGAAGTAAGTGATAACATGATTCATAAACAAAACAAGCTCAGGACAGAAAATTATATGGAACAAAGAAATCCACACCACAAAACACAAAACAAAAATGACAGGAACAAATTAATCCTTGTCAATAATTACATATCTGGCAAGAGACTTATCTCTAAGATTTATAGAAAACTCCAACACCTCAACAGCAAAGCAATTAACAATCCAATTGAAAAATGGGCAGAAGGCATGAATAGATACTTCACCAAGGAGGATGTTCAGGTGTCCAGCAAAATACATGAAGAGATGCTCACAATCATTGGCCATCAGAGAGATGGAAATCAAAACAGAGATACTGTCTCGCTCCAGCATTGATGGTAAGGTTCAACAAGACAGAAAATAATAAATGCTGGCAGTGGTGTGGAGAGATTGGGACTCTCATTGTGGTAGTTAAAGTTGTATGTCAACTTGGTTGGGCCTGGTTGAGTGGCTGGGCAGCTGGTGGTAGTTATTCCCCATGATGAGACTGGCAA
>NW_006922687.1:133347-134002 GCF_000298275.1 Orycteropus afer afer | reverse complement strand
ACAAACAAACAAACAACAACAACAACAAAACCCTTAAATTGGGGGGGCGGGCAGAATCCCAATGAGGAACAGGGAAAAGAAAACTAGGACCTGGTAGGGGAAGATCAAGAACAATAATAAAAAGGACAAATGTATCAACAATATTAGTTGGTTTGGAACGGACAAATACAAGCAATCTAATCACTGGGAAAAAGGGAGTTAAAAAGAAAGAAAGAAAAAAATATCGGAGGAAGACTGCTTAGGGCACCCAGGCTCCGTGTGAGCACACAGATTGTGATCGAATCCCTGTGTGGGCCCAGAAGGTAGATGGGAGTGGGGACGGCCACACCCCCGCCAACCAAGCGGGTGCAGGGTGCAGCAACAAGAAGAATGTCGCACCCCTTCAGTCCCATAGGCCCCGAGTGTCCCTGGGGCTGCTGGAAAGCAGAACGTGATCTTAAGCCCCAGAAATCTGCGAGAGCACTGTCTCTTTAAATATCCAAGATATAATGCAGCTTAAATGTACAACATGGCAGCACCCTCTGGACCGGCAAAAGTCTACCCCTCGGCCCACCTTTCTCTACACCTTCCCCAGTTTATTCCCTAGCTACTATACACAGTCCTCCGCACGGACCCTGGCTAGCAGGGGATTTTTAGGTTAATTCTTAAGTCTTAC
>NW_006922687.1:130926-133010 GCF_000298275.1 Orycteropus afer afer | reverse complement strand
GCAAATTCTTCTGCTAGTTGGGGTTTAGTCTACTTCTGAATCCTTCTCTTCAAGGCTCAGGGGTCCAAGATTAACTTCTGTGTCTGTGCCAATTGGTTTCCCTTTTCTTTGTTGAAGAGGGTCTGTGCAGTCCTTCTATCTAGTCCGCCATCTTCCCAGCTCCCCTTCATCACCGGACTTTTTGCACTAGCAAAGAGATGGGAAAAACCTATGTGTCCATCACTGGAAGAGTGGATGACCAAACTATGGTACGTACACACAATGGAATGCTGTTGTTGTTGTTATGTGCCTTTGAGTCAGACCCGACTCATAGTGACCCTTCCTTGGGTTTCTGAGGCAGTATCACTATGGAAGTAGATTGCCCAACCTTCCTTCCGAGGAGTGGCTGGTGGATTTCAACCAGCAGCCTTCTGGTTAGCAATCAAGTGCCTTAGGCACTATGCTACCAGAGCTCCTGATGGAATGCTGTCCAGCGCTAAAGAATAATGTGGAATCTTCAAAACACTGCATAATATGGATGAACTTGGAGGACATTATGCTGAGTGATATGAGTCAATCACAGAACACCAAATATAGTATAGTTTGTTGTGGAGTGTCAAGGAAAGCTTTATATATGGAGGGAAACTTTGTTTGTTGGTTGCCAGGGGTGGGAGGGATGGGGAAGGAATACTGCAAAAAAACAAAACAAACAAACAAAAAATGAAAAATGCATTGACCCATGTCACTTTAGTTTTGTGCCTTTAACTGTACATAAATTATATTTCAGTAAAATGCATTCAAAAAAAGAAGGCATAGGAACTTCCAATCAAGAATTCTATATCCAGCCCAATTGTCCATAAAGTATAAGGGTGAAATGAAGACATTCTCATGCAAAGAGAAATTAAAGAAATTTATGAATACCAGACCAACCCTAAAGGAAATGTTAATGGGAGTCCTTCCAAAACAGATCCCACAACAGAGAACAACAAATTAAAATCAGGACACTTGACATCAGTACTTCAAAACCAAACCAGAAATATATTCTCAAAATAAGCTCATAAAACTTTGTACCAAGGAAACAAGGGAGTCAATCTGTTGATGATACCAGCAACAAACCAATAGAGGGAATAAACATTCTAATTACAAAATTTCCAAATGGAGAGCAAGACAGGACAATGTCCTTATTAATCAGACCCTTACAGAATTAAAGAGACAAGAATTCACTCCAAGGTAACCACAAAGAAATTTAACAATCACCCTAAGCAACCCCAAAAAGAAGAAAAATGTATGGGCTTAGTAAGCACAAAACCCAACAATAAAGAGAACAGAAGAAATGATTTAAAAAAAATGAGCTCAGTACAGAAAAAATATTTTCAACAAGGAAATCACCACCAACACAACAAAAAACACAATAGAATGACATCAATAAATTAATACATATTACTAAATACACTCAATGTGAATGGACTAAATGTGCCAGTCAAGAGAAAGAGATTGGCAAATTGGATAAGAAAAGAAGACCCCCCGATATGTTCCCTATAAAACACCCACCTTAGACACAAAGATAAAAACAAATTAAAAGTTAAGCATAGAAAAAAAAGATACCAAGCTGATGGTAACCAAAATAGAGCAGAAATGGCAATATTAATTTCTGATAAAATAGACTTCAAGGTGACAAATAGCATATGGGACAAATAAGGACACCATATGATGCTTAAAGGATCAATTGACTATGAAGATATTACCATAATAAATATCTATGAATGCAGTGAAAGAGCTCCAACATACATAAAGCAAATATTAACTGAATTGAAAGGACACATAGGCAACTCTACAATAGTAGTAGTAGACTTTAAAACACCACTTCATATGGAAAGGAAAAAGATCTTGGATAAGCAAAACACTGCTGAAGAAGAAAAACTAAGTTGTAGGTCCCATATTTCTGGATCTCAAAACCTACTACACAGCCACAGTAGTAAAAAGAGTGTGGTATTGGTACAGTGATAGACCAATAGAATAGAGTTGAAAACCCTGAAATAGACCCATCTATCTATGGACAGCTGATATTTGACAAAGGACAAAAACCATTAGATGAGTGAGAGATG
>NW_006922687.1:128240-129416 GCF_000298275.1 Orycteropus afer afer | reverse complement strand
CAGGATCATAATAGCTCAATTGGCACGACATAGTAGATAAACATCTTGTTCCAAAACCTACTTTGGTGAATACCAACTGGAGTCTTAAAAGCTTTCAAATGGCCATGTAAGATGCAGCTCGTCTGAAGTGAAGAACAGTGAAGAAAATAAAGGGCACTTGGGAACATTTAGTCCAAGGATATGATGGACCTTGATACTGTAAGAACTAGATGTTGCCTAGCTGCCGATGCCAGCCCTTGGCAAGGAATCAAATCTGGAGATCCTCGATGGAGTGGGAATAAAATGGAACAAAACTAAAAATACAATAATGACCAGAAGTACTAGTTGGGTGGAGTCTGGTGGGACCCCCAAGACTATGGCCTTGGGATGCCCTTCTGGCTTGGGATATGACTCACTCCCAAGGACTGGTCTTCACCCCAAAGTAGGAAGACTTACATGCAGAACACCCAACTCAGGGCAATGCACCACCTGCTCAACAGAAATACCTCCCTTGGAGCAATTGGCCATGGGGTACCAGAGGGTAGCATTCACAAGGAGGACAGACAGGAGTGCATAGTTAAGAAGGGCATGGGGGGATGTAAAGAAGGGAGGGGAGGACAGTGAGCTAGGGTTGGGGATGGTAATTGAGGTGTGAAACCAAATGTACACGAACTGTTGAATGTAGAACAAATTCTGCTCTGTAAATTTACATGCAAAGCATGACAAATATATAAATAGATAGATAGATAGATAACAAACAGCAGGGAAACCTAAATGCATTTCTGAAAACACCCAGGATTCCATGGGTGATTGATTGAAAAACACTGCTTTAGTTGAGTAATGATAAATAATCACAACCTAAAAAAAGGAAGACAGGAAAGGAAGAAAAGACCAAAATGGATATAAAAGGAGACTATGAAATTTGCTCTTGCATGAAGAGTGTCTAGAACAAATGGAAGAAGTGGTAAGATACAAGAGCTGAACTTCAAAGAGCAGCTTGAGAAGACACAGTCAATTATTATAATGAAATGTGCAAAGATCTGGAGTTAGAAAACCAAAAGCAAAGAACATCCTTGTCATTTCTCAAGCTGAACGAATTGAAGAAAAAAAAAAATCAAGCCTTGAGTTGTAATATTGAAAGATTCTGTGGGCAAAACATTGAATGATACAGGAAGGATCAAAAGAAGAAGGAAGGAA
>NW_006922687.1:118756-125074 GCF_000298275.1 Orycteropus afer afer | reverse complement strand
ATCAATTTCAGACTGCAGAAGTTCATAAAAATCTCCTCCATCTATTCTGGTCCCCTTTGCCTTTTCTGTCCTCTCCCTGCTTCCTGCCTCACTGCCTGTTTTTAGACCCCTGAAATCCGAATGAGAATGCTATCACTTTAAAATCCCAAATGGCCACTGCTTGTAAACATTCAAAATGGCTGCGCCCTCGGTCACTTTATATATCCAAAATGGCCACTGCTTGTAAACATTCAAAATGGCTGTGCCCTAGGTCATTTTAAATATCCAAAATGGCCACCACTTGTAAACATTCAAAATGGCTGTGCCCTCAGTCCCTTTAAATATCCAAAATGGCCACCGCTTGTAAACATTCAAAATGGCTGCACCCTCAGTCACATTAAATATCCAGAAAGGTCACCGCTTGTAAGTAAACATTCAAAATGGCTGTGCTCTCTGTCACTTTGAATATCCAAAATGGCTGTGCCCACTGGACAAACAAGAAGTTCAGCGAAAAAAAACTCAAGAAAACCTGCAATATCTGGGGATAGGGTAATAAGAGAAAAAGGCAGAGAAGGAGAATAATGAAGAAAAAAATGGGAAAAATGCAAAGAGAAGAGGAACGGGGTTAACCACAAGAAAAAAGAAGAAAAAAAATTTTGCAACCAGCAACAGGGAAAAGAAAAAAGCTGAAAACTAGGACCTGGGAGGGGAATAAGAGTAACAAGGTCAAAAGTATTAATAATGGTTGTTGTTGTTGATATGTGCCGTTGCGTCAGACCCAACTCATAGTGACCTCTCCTTGGGTTTCCGAAGTAGTGTCAGTATGGAAGTAGATTTCCCAACCTTCCTTCTGAGGAGTGGTTGGTGGGTTTGAACCGCCAGCCTTCTGGTTAGCAGTCAAGTGCCTTAGGCACTATGCTACCAGAGCTATTAATAATAGAAGTAGTTTTAAAACAGACAAAAGCAAGCAAACTAAAAACCAGAAAAAAATAGGGGGAGGGCACCCAGGCTCCGACCAAGATTGGGATGGAGTTCCTGCGGGCCCAGAAGGTGGGTGGGAGTGGGGGATGCCTCAACCTCTGTTTACCAAGTGGGTGTGGGGTATAAGAGTAACAAGGAGAATGTCACAGCTTTTCAGTCTTCCAGGTCTGAAGTGTGCTTGGGGCTACTCGGATATTTTCTGGATGCTAGAATTCTGAATTCCAGGTGCTGGCTCTTGGGGAGGTTTTTCTCTTCACACGGGCTCCAATTTAGAAGATCATCTGTTTTAGGAGGTGGCATATGATCAAGGACCTATAGTATTGATGGAGGAAGTTGAAGCTGAACTGAAGGAATTGGCAAAAAGCAAGGCTCCAGGAATTGACAAAATACCTATTGAGATGTTTCAACAAATGGATGACACACTGGAAGCACTTACTCATCTATGCCAAGCAATTTGGAAAACAGCTACTTGGCCAACTGAATGGAAGAGGTCCATATTTGTTCCCATTACAAAGAAATGTGATCTAACATAATATGGAAATTATCAAACAATATCATTTATATCATGCACAAGTAAAATTTTACTGAAGATAACTCAAAAATGGTTGCAGCAGTATATTGACAGGGAACTTCTAGAAATGCAAGCTGGATTCAGAAGAGGACATGGAATGAGGGATATCATTGCTGATGCTAGGTGGATCTTGGCTGAAAGCAAAGAATACCAAAGAGATGTTTACTTTTGTTTTATTGACTACAAAAAGGGTTAGACTGTGTGGATCATAACAAATTATGGATAATATTGCAAGGAATTGGAATTCCAGAATGCTTAAACTGTGCTCATATGGAACCTGTACATAGACCAGGAGGGTGTCATTTCCACAGAAGAAAATACTGCATGTTTTAAAATCAGGAAGTGTGTGCATCTGTGTTGTATCCTTTCACCATACTTATTCAATCTATATGCTGAGCAAATAATCTGAGAAGCTGGACTATATGAAGAACGTGGCATCAATGTTGGAGGAAGACTTATTAACAACCTGCCATAAGCAGACCACACACACTTGCTTGTTTGAAGTGATGATGACTTGAAGCATGTATTGATGAAGATTAAGGCATGTATTACACCTCAACATAAAACAAAAATTACTGGACCAATAAGCAGCATCATCATAAATGGATAGAAGCCTGAAGTTTCCAAGGATTTCCTATTACTTGTGTCTACAATCAACAACAATGGAGGGAGCATTCAAGTAACCAGATGTCATATTACACTGGTCAGATGTGCTGCAAAAGACCTCTTTAAAGTACTGAAAACCAAAGATGTCTCTTTGAAAACTGATGTGTACCAAACCCAAGCTATGGTATTTTCAGTAGCCTCATATGCATGTGAAAGCTGGGCAATCAATAAGGAAGACCACAGAAGGAGTTGGTGCTTTTGAATTTTGCTGTTGGAAAAGAATAATGAAAGTACCAAGGATTGCCAGAGAATGAGCAAATTTGTCCTGAAAGAAGTGAAGCCGGATTGCTCATTGGAAGAAGAATGGCCAGAGTTCACTTCACCTTCTTTGGTCCTGTTGTCAGAAAGGACCATTCCCTGGAGAAAGAGATCATGCTTCCTAAAGTGGAGGGTCAGCAAATAAGGGAAAGACCCACAGTGAGAAGAATTGACACATTTGCTGCAATGATGGGCTCAGGTATAGCAAGGAATGTGATTATGGTGCATGACCTAGCAGTGTTTTGTTTTGTTGTACATAGGGTTGCTATTAGTGGAACCCGACTCAATGGCACCTAACAACATATGTGGGTTGGTGTCTGGATTTTGTCACCATATGTGTTAATCATTGGTTGTTATCTGCTGTTGTTGGTTTTCTGTTCAAAGGGCTTCCTTTAGCATCTGTTGTAAGGTTGATCTGGTTTTAACAAATTCCCTTTATTTCTTTTTATCTTGATAGGTCTTAATTTCACCATCATTCTGAGGGTCAGTTTTGCTGGGTATGCAACTCTTGGTTGGCATTTTTTTTTCCTTTCATGGTTTTATACTTGTTATACCATTACCTTCTCACCTGCATGACTTCTGCTGAGAAATCAGACCTTTTGTTTTTCTTCTGCTGCTTTCAGGAGCTTTCTTTGGTTTTGTCAAGTTTGACTATGGTATGTCTTTGTGATTTTCCTTTGGGGCCTGTCATGTTTGGGGTCATTGACCTTCTTGAATGCATATCTATCTTCTCATCTTTCATTATATTAGGGAAATTGTCTTCTAACAAATGTTTGAAAATTTTGTATGGTTTTATTTTTTTTTTTTTTTCCTTTTCAGGAATTTCAGTCACTTGCTAAGTTATTCCTTTTGATTATGTCCCACAGGAATCATAGGCTTTCTTCATTTTGTTTTTCTGATTGATCTCTTAACAAAGTTGTATTGAGAGGTTTGTCTTCAGTCTCATTAATTTTGTCTTGCATTGATTCAATTCTAGTCATTTGCACTTTCAATGTGTTACCTGTTTCTGAAATCTTAATATTTTTCTTCTGGATATCTATTTGTTGTTTTTATATGCTTTCTAATTTTTCATTTATTTTTTCAGTTTGTTCTTGTATTGTTTTCCTAACTTGTTTTAGGATTTTTTCAATGTTTTTCTTGATTTTGTCAGTGTTTTCCTTTATCTGTCTGCCAATCCATTGAACAGACCTAAATATAAATCTTTTTAATTCCTTATCAGGCATTTCTAATGCTGCTTCTTTCTCAAGAATGCTTTCTGAGTCTGTATCCTGGTCTGTTGTTTGTATTTCTTTGTCTTGCTTCTTAATGTGAGCTGTTGTCTCTGAGACATTGGGATGTCTTTATATTTATATTTAATCGGTTATTGTGTGTTAGTGTGATTCACCCAGGGTTTCTTTTTTTTATATATTTCTAAGTGTCCAGTGTTACCGTGCTACTCTCTTTAGTACTTTTGCAGCATTTTGGCACTTATTACCTATCTGCTGGTAGGTGTGATAGAGTATGAGAGTGTGTGCACAGATCTTCTTTAGATGATCTGGAAGAGCAGTTGAGGGTGAGTTGGGCTGGCATTGGCTATCATGTGTCACTCATCAGTCAGTGCATAAGCTCGTGGTGGCCCTCACCCAGTGGGTGGGGCTGCAGGAGGTATGGGTGTATTTGGATCATCTGGTAATGTTTTCTGTCTCCCACCCAGTTGGACAAAAATGAAACCCCAAAATATAAATATATGAAAACAGCAACAATCACAATAAATGAAAAATACACAAAAAAAAGGACAAAGAGAAAAAGAAAAATATTAACTAGGGAGGGAGGAATAAGAGGAGGAAGTGAAAGAGAAAGAATAATAATGATAAAAATGCAAAAAAAGAAAAACAATGGATGGGAAGAACAAAATGAAGGAAAAAAAGAAAAAAAAATGGAAACCACCAAAAGAGAAAGAAAACAAGAAACAGGGAAGGGAAATAGAAAAGTTATAAAAAGGAAGAAAGGGGGAAGAAAAAAAGAATAATTTTAAAGCAAAGAAAAGTAGTGGGGAGCAGAACACCCAAGCTCTATTTCTGGTGGCCAGGCATTCAATAGGAAGCAGGTACTAGTTCCTACCTGCCCAGAAGGGAACTGGGGGGGCGGTCACCTGATTGCAGAAAAGTTCCTGTAGACCCAGATGATACTAGGGGGCAAAGTATCTATACCTGGGAAATGTTCCTGCAAGCCCACATAGTGGTGGGAGCAAGCTATCTGGTACCAGAAAGAATTATTGCCTGCTGAAAATGCAGCTGGGGGCAGGTCATCTGGTCTCAGAAAAGGGTCCTTCTACCCCAAAAGGCAGCTGGGTTCAGGGCCCCCAATCCAGAAGTTCCTGCCATCCCATGGTTTAGGGTACCTGGACTCAGCGAAGGTTCTTGCCTGCCTAATATGCTACTGGGAGTAGGAAGGCTGATCTTGGAGCTAGTTCTTACCTACCAGGAAAGCAACTGGGGGCAAGGCACTTGGTTTCAGCAGAGTTCCTGCTGATCTAGACGTTATCTGGGGGCAGGGCTCCTGGAGCCAGAAAAAGTTCCTGCCAGTCCAAAATATGATTGGGAGCAAGCCACCTGATTCCAGAGGGAGTTCCAGCCAGCTCAGAAAGCAAATATTGGGGCTGGGGGTGTCCAGTTGCAGACATAATTCCTGCTGTCTCAAAAGGTGACTGGGAACAGGCTCCTGTTCCCACAAAAAAAAAGTTCCTGCCATCCCAAAAGGCAGCTAGAAGTAGGATTACTGATCTCAGAAAACATTCCTACTGGCCCAAAAGGTGGCTTCTAACAGGATACATAGTGCTGGGATCAGTTCCTACCTGTCCAGAAGGCAGCTGATGGCAGGGCACCAAGACCCAGATGGAATTCCTGCAGGTCCAAAAGGTGGGTAGAGGTGGAAGATGGTCATACTTCCATTCATCAAGAGGTGGAAAGGTAACAAGGGGAATATCACAACTTTCTAGCCGTCAGCCTCTATTGTGGTTGCCCGTGCTCTCATTGACAATTGGAGACTATTCTTAGGTTCCTGCCTGGGTTGGAACAACACTTGCAAGTATTCTAAATAGTCACACTAGGAGAACCAACAGTTCACAGCTCTGTTTTTCTCCTTACTCACTATTTTTCATTTCTAGTCGTCATCCACTAGTGTGGATGCCCGTGCAGTCCTTGGCACGTGGGTCCTATTCTTAGGTTACTGTCCATATCAAAATATCACTTGCAAACATTCAAATTGGCCACATCATCAGGACAGCTGGCAGTGCACAGCCCTGTTTGTCTCCTTAGGCACTGTTTTCATCCAGCTTCTACCAGTTGCTATTTAATCAATTTATTTATCAAATTCCCTTCCAAACACAGGGTTTCAGGATTATCTTTCATATCTGGTTCAATTGATTTCTCATTTCTTTGTTGTAGAGGGTCTGTGTAACTTTTCTACCTATTCCACCATCTTGCCAGAAGCTCATTTCAGAGTTTCATTTGACATCCATTTTTGTCTTTTCTTCCTTTCCTTTTTAAGGGCCCTTTGCTTTCTTCATTTGTGATGTCCTTGATGTTTTCCTATAGCTTATCTGGTCTTTGGTGGTTGTTGTTCAATGCATCAAATATATTCTTTAGATAGTCTCTTAATTCATGTCAGTCTGTCATATTGTGGTCCTTGCATATTTCTGTGATGCTGGAAACTATGCAACTCTTATTTCAAATAGTAGCTGTGTGGTCCATGGTGGACAGATTTTCACAGAGCTTTCAGATATAGACAAACTAGGAAGGAGGATGTCGTGGTCTATTTCTGAACAACTAACCACTGAAAACCTTATGAATAATAGGGAAACATTGTCTGATACAGTGCCAGAA
>NW_006922687.1:113361-118316 GCF_000298275.1 Orycteropus afer afer | reverse complement strand
TCCACTTTACCAAGAATGATATCCTTCTTCAGGGAATGGTTCCTTCTGACAACATGACCAAAGTAGGTGAGACAAAGTCTGGCCATTCTCGCTTCCAAGGAGCATTCTGGTTGCACTTCTTCCAGGACACATTTGTAACTCCTTTTACCAGACCATGGTACTCTTAGCATTCTTCTCCAACACAACAACTCAAGAACATTAACTCTTCTTCAGTCTTCCTTATTCATTGTACAGCTCTCACTTGCATACAAGGTGATTGAGAATAGCATGGCTATTTGCATACACCTTAGTCTTCAAGGAGACATCTTTGCTCTTCATCACTTGAAAGAGGTCTTTAGCAGCAGATTTGCCCAATGCGATACATCGTCTGATGTCTTGACTGCTGCTTCCATTGGTATTGATTGTAGAATCAAGTAATATGAAGTCCTTGACAATTTCAATCTTTTCTCCATTTATTGTGAAGCTGTTTATGGGACTAGTTGAGGATTTTTTGTTTTCTTTATATTGAGGTGTAATACATACCCCGGACTGTAGTTTTTACTCTTCAGTAAGTGCTTCAAGTCACCCTCACTTTCAGCAAGCAAAGTTGTGTCATTTGCATATCACAGGTTGTAATGAGTCTTCCTCCAATCCTGATGCCATCCTTGGCATTACTGAGCTGAAATGGTCTGGCATTAGCAATTTTGCATCATGCAAGCATATGGTCTGTTGTGCCAGGACTGACATTGAAAGGCAGTGGTATCACACTCATCATCAAAAAGGACAGTTCAAGATTTATCCTGAAGTAGAGGTCTATATGATAGGATAACGTACATATGCCTACAAGGAAGACCAGTTAATATGACTATTATTCAAACTTATGCACCAATCACTAAAGCCAAAGATGAAGAAAATGAAGATTTTTTTAAATCAATTTCTGCAGCTGAAATTGATCAAACATGCAATAAAGGTGTACTGATAATTACAGGTGATTTAAATCCAAAGATTGGAAATAAAGATGAATCATTGGTAGTTGTAAAACATGACCTTTGTGATAGAAATTTTGCCAGAGATCACTTGATGGAAATTTGCAAGCCAATGACTTATTCATTGCAGATATCTTTTTTCAACATAAATGGCAACTATATGCATAGACCTCACAAGATGGAATATACAGGAATCAAGTCAATTACCTCTGTATGAAGAGATGATGGAGAAGCTCAACCTCATCAGTCAGAACAAGGTCATGGGCAACTGTGGTCCTGACCATTAGCTTCTCATATGCATGTTTAAGTTGATGCTGAAGAAAATTAAAACAAGTACAGAGAGCCTAAATATAATCTTGAATATATCACAACTTCCACCACTTGTCTGTCAGTTTGTCATGTTGTAGTGGCTTATGTGTTGCAGTGAGGCTGGAGGCTATGCTACTGGTATTTCAAATACCAGCAGGTTCACCCATGGTGGACAGGATTCAGTGGAGCTTCCAGACTAAGACAGACATGGAAGAAGGAAGGGGCCACCCACTTCTAAGAATTGGCCAGTGAAAACTTTATGAATAGCAGTTAAACATTGTCTGATATATTACTGAAAAACTTGATGAATATCCCTGAAACATTGTCCCATATAGTGCCAGAAAATGAGACCCTCAGGTTGGAAGACACTCAAAATAATACTGAGGAAGAGATGGCACCTCAGAGTACAGTCAACCATAATGATGTGGATGGAGTAAAGTTCTTGGGACCTCTATTTGCTGATACGGCAGACTCAAAATGGGAAGAAACAACTGCAAACATCCATTAATAATTGGAACATATAATGTACAAAGTATGAACCTAAGAAAACTGGAAGTTGACAAAAATGGAATGCATAAAGATCGATGTCCTAAGCATTAGTGAGCTGAAATAGACTGTTTTTTGGCCATTTTGAATCAGACAACTGTATGATCTATTATGCCAGGAATGACAAATTGAAGAGGAATGCTGTCAGTAGTAGGATAATATCCTTATACCTACAAGAAAGACCAGTTACTACTACTATTATTCAAATTTATGAACCAACCACCAAAGCCAAAGATGAGAAAATTGAATATTTTTACCAACTTCTCCAGTCTGAATTTTACCAAACATGCAATCAAGATCTGTTGATTATTGAAGGAGGAAGATGGCATTGTATGTGTAGCCCACATGTTTGGTCCCTCTAGCATCTTAATTCCTGAAAAAGTAGGTGTAGCAGTTTGAAGCAGGCATTCTGGAGCTGAGAACAGCTGAGAATGTTAGAGGGAGCCAGATTTAATGGAGATGGACCAAAAAACAAACAAACAAACAAAAAAAAACAGTGTAAACAACTCAGAAAAAGAAATAAACTTGCCTGGTCAATGGGGAGACAGAGAGACAGAGAAGCAGAATACTCTTTAGCAGTATAGGGCAGAGCCACGGTAAAAAAGGGGGGGCACCACAGAACCCATGGAAGCTTTGGGTACTCAGACTATCCACACCAGGTGTTTCTGATGGTAACCTTGGGAAATGACCTAAGTGGATAATATTTCTGAGAAACAGTAGAAACCCCTGTGACTTGGGCCACCAAGGAGTTGAGAGTGGAAAGGGGGAAGGGAGGAAACTTGCCACAGGTAAGCGAACCCTGAGATGAGCTTGCAGTACAAGGCTGGGATTCAGCTTTTACATGATAGATTTTTAGCACAGAGTGAACTGGGGTATGGGGTTTGTGCAGCTTTCTAACCCAAGTGAAAAGTAGTAGCCCTTAATCACTGGGGTCTCTGCTGATTTTGAATCATGGGTCTGAAAGTGACAACAAAATGTTATCATTGGTAGCCATCCCAAGCACACTCAAAACAAAACCCCAGAACCAAAAGGAATTATGAAAACATGGAAAGTGGGGACACACTACTGGCAACTTGCTTTTCTTTTTCTTTTTCTTTTCTTTTTTTCCCTTCTCCCCTGCCTCACCCAATAGAAGAACCACAATAAGCCACCACAACACCTGCTCATCCCAACTCTAAATCCCCTTCATGACAAAGACCTGCATCCATATTCCCAACAGTGATTCTGTCAACACAAAGAAAAGTTCAGAGCCACCCAGCACACCTGAGTTAATAACCAAAATGTAATAATAATAATAATAAAATATACCGGCTCCACCTTTACAAAAATATTTAAATGTGAGATCAAGGTGAAACAAATCAAACCATAACTAACAATTAAAACACTTCAAAATGTCTAGCAAACAACAGACAACCTCAAATCAAACAAACAAAAAAAACAAAAATAAACCAGAAAGACAATAGAAATAAAACCCCAGACTAAAGACTCATTTAGGGATTTCAAAATAGAGTCTCGCCAGTGAGCAGTACGCTTTTTTCCCCTCTGACATCTAAGGACTTGGAAAATTAGGTACAACAGTTTGAATTAGGAACTTTGGTGCTCTGAACAGCTCACTGAAGATCAGAATTAGAGGAAAGGGACAGGGAGATTATTTAGGAAAGAGCTTCTGGTGGTGGATGGACGGGCACCCGAGAGAGACCATTGGAAACTTCCCTGGAGCAGTCACTGTCTGCTTAGTGAGGTTGGCTGCCTGAGATCCCCGAGTCAAGAAGGAAGACACCTTATAGCAGCATACCAGTGACCACTCCAATATACCAGCTGGCAGTGGTAGAGACCTGCCTCCAGCAGCTGATTTTGTCGGCAATTTGGGTCATCTGGGTGCAGGTAGGCACAGTCACCACCGCTGAGATTCAGGTGGAGAACTCACTGTTGCACCAGGAAGGCTAGCTCCGGCCCCTCCCAGTGGGTCCCAGAGTGGGCTGGGGCCAGACTGGGAGACATCATGCTTTTCTTTGTCATGGATATCGGAACCGCCGGTCACTAGCAGGTACTCCCCCGACTCCAACACAGCACTGTAATTGGGCACATCTTTGATGCTGCAGGTGGGCGGTATCACAGACAAACTCCAGAGCTGGCCATTAGTGGTCTGGTGGGATTGTGTCAGCACCAGAAGCAGACGGGGCAGGGAGAGCAAGAAAACTGCAGCTGAGTGTGGTCTGGGAATTTTACCTTAGAGCCATTCTTTGGCACTGTGGGGCCACAGAGGCGAGGTCTCTGAGTGTGCCTGAAATTGGCAGAAAGTTGTGATGCCCTAACTATAGGAATCTTTCCTGAGGCTGAGGGGTGGTCTTGCAAATAAATACATCATCAGTAATAACCCATGCAAAGCCCTAGAAACCACCCCTAGCAACACCAAGCTTTCTTTCTTCTGCTCCCACCTTCTCAGCCAATAACTTCACTTATTCAATAGAAGAAACCATATTCAGCCAATTACTGCAAAACCTCCCACTTTGAACTCTAAACCCTCTTTACTACAAAGAGAAACACATATCCACAATCCACACAGTGATTTCCACCATCACAAAGAAAACAGCAGAGCGACATAACACACCTGAATCAATAATAAAATAAAACACACCAGCTTCAACTTTTCAAAATATTAAACCATACAACCAAGACAAAACAAATCAACACATAACCAGCAGCTAGAGACAATCTAAAGAGTCAGCACTCTACCAGATTCCAGGGGCTTAAGAAGAGGTTCTGCTTTCCGGTAATCCCAAGAACTCTCTGGACCTGCACTGCACAACTGAAAAGGTCCTAGCTTACACCTTTTTTTTATTCATAAATTTTTTTTCTCTCGTGGTTAAGCTCCTTCCTTGTTGGGTTTTTTGTATGTTTGTTTGTTTGTTTTCTTCCTTCATCATTTTCCTTCTCTACCTTTTTTTCTCTTAATTACCTATCCCCAGATATTGCAGGTTTACCAGTTTTCTTCTTCTATTTTCCCCTTTTTCTTTTTTTGGGTTACTGTTCCTGTGTCATTTCAGGATGTATTTTTTGTCAATGTGATTTTAGTTTTCTGATGGTTATTCAGTTGTAATTGTTGCCTAACTGAGTTGGAGACAGCAACTGTCC
>NW_006922687.1:111755-112382 GCF_000298275.1 Orycteropus afer afer | reverse complement strand
ATAAGCAGAAACTAAGGGAATTTGTTAAAACCAGACCAACCTTACAAGACATCCTAAAGGCAGTCCTTTGACAGAGAACCAAAAACAGCAAATAACAACCGACCATTAATACACAAGATGGCATAACCCAGAAACCACAGCTATGAACATATCCAAAGTAAAATGAGCTTACAAGACTGTAAACAGGGAACCAGAGACATCAATTGGCAAGTCGGGACAACTACAACGAAAAAGGGGAAAAGCACTGTGTAATTACAGAACTTCTAAATGGCGAGGAAGTTAAGAGAGTTGCAAGACAGAATGGACTCCTCTAAACTCAGGGAGAAAATTATAAATCATAGGGTAACCTCAAAGAAAAGTGATAAACATTCTTGTCACAATAAAAAATAGGACAAGCACAAATACTAAGACAACAGCAACATAGAAAATGATACTAGGATTCATAAACAATGAGCGCAGCACAGAAAATAATATGGAACTAAGAAACAAGGGACACCATCCAAAAACACATAACAAAATGACAGCAACCAAATCATACTTGTCAATAATTACACTGAATGTTAATGGATTAAATGCACCACTCAAGACACAGAGAGTTGCAGATTGGATAAGAAAACAAAACCCATC
>NW_006922687.1:107240-109568 GCF_000298275.1 Orycteropus afer afer | reverse complement strand
AAAACTGGAGATCCATTTGCAGAAAAATGAAACAAGATCTGTACCTCACACCATACACAAAAACGAACTCCAGATGGATCAAAGACTGAAATGTGAAAACCAAAACTATAGAGTTCCTCAAGGAAAAACTAGGGGAAAATTTAGGGGCTCTAATATATGTCATAAGTAGACTCTCAAGCATAACTCAAAATGCACAAACAGCAGAAGAGAAACCAGATGATTTGGACCTTCTAAAGATTAAATTTTTGTGTGCTTCCAAAGACTTCTCCAAAAGAGTCAATAGAGAACCTACAGATTGGGAAAGAATATTTGGTAATGACATATCTGACAAAGGACGTATCTCTAAAATTTATAAAAAATTCCAACGCCTCAATAACAAAAAGACAAACAATCCAATTAAAAAATGGGCAGAAGACATGAATAGACACTTGCCCAAGGACAGTATTCAAGCGGCCAACAAATATATGAAGAAATGCTCATGATCACTAGCTATTAGAGAGACGCAAATCAGAACAACGAGATATCATTTTGCTCCAGCACTAGTAGCAAAGTTCCACAAGGCAGAGAATAACAAAAGCTGATGAGGATGTGGAGAGATTGGGACTCTCATTCACTGCAGGTGGGACTGTAAAATGATACACCCACTGTGGAAAGCAGAATGGTGATTCCTTCAAAATTGGAACTAGAAATAGCATATGACCCAGCTATTCCATTACTAGGTATATACTCTAAAGAAGTGAGAGCCATGACAAGTACAGATATATGCACACCCATGTTCATTGGCAGCACTACTTATAACAGTCAAAAGATGGAGACAACCTAGGTGTCCATCAACTGAGGAATGGATATCCAAACTATGGTGGTATATACACACAATGGAATACTATGCAAACCTAAAGAACAATGTAGAATCTGCAAAACACCGCATAACGTAGATGAACTTGGAGGACATTATGCTGAATGAAATAAGTCAATCACAAAAGGACAAATATTGTATTAGTCCATTATTGTAATCGTCAAGGAAACACTTATATATGGAAGGTAATTTTCTTTGTTGGTTACCAGTGGTGGGAGGAAGGGAAGGGAATACTGTTAGATAGATAGAGATAAGTTTTGATTTGGGTGAAGAAAAGGGCAATGTACCAAATGTTAGTGATCAGTATAGTGGCATTGAGGAAGAGAAAGACACAGAGAGGTACGTGGGAAGTCCAGACAACAAAGATGAACACTTTTGCGCATATAGTACGGCGTCATCAGTGAAGGCAAATACAGGGATATGGCTGGATAGATGGGTGGACAGGCTGAAATATTAGGTATGTATATGAAGTGGAGAGTGCACCCAAGAATATGTATAGGATTGGCAGACTGTGGTCCAATAAATTGATGTGTATGATCTGAATTCCCAGGTGTATTATGGGGCTGGCAAGGGGCAAGGTTGTAGTCACTGCTTGGTCACAGCCAGCTACCCAGAAGGACTGAGTAGTTGAACCTGTGGGCTCAGAACCATAGTCACAGAAGACATCAAGCTCAATTGACATAACATACTACACAAAACATTGTTCCAACTCCTACTGTGGCATGTAGTGACTGGGATCTTAAAAGCTTGCAAGCTGCCATCTAGATGCAATGATGGGTCTCTTCTCATCTAGAGCTAAGAAGAATGAAGATAACCAAAAAATTCATGGAAACAATTAGTCCTAGTGACTGGTACACCATCCGATCTGCAGCCTATATGACTATGAGACCAGGAGAAATAGATTGTGCTTGGCTACTAATGTCAACTTCTTGGAAGAGGATCTTTGTAGGAGATCATCAATAGACAGGTAGAACAATGTGGAACAAAACTCAAAATCATTTGGAAAAAAAAAAGTGGAACAAGTTTGCTGGTCCAATGGAGCCTGGTGGAACCATTCGGCCTATGGCCCCTAGCTATCCTTCAGGTCTGCAATTGAACACATACCTGTGGCTTCCAGCCAAGCAATAGATAGGCTTATTAGTTGAGAATTTACCTGAGGTAGACACATTCATTGGAGAGAGCAAGCATGAGAGAAAGAAGGGCTGCTCAGGCACAGGGAGACAACTCAGGGGGTAGGAGTGCATGGAGGGATGGACACAAGGAAGAAGTAACTATCAGGGGAAGTTGGAGGGGAACTGTTGCATTGTGGTAAATTGTGGTCAATGTCATGAGACAAAATGTATGTGAACTGCTGTATGGAAAGTGTATTTGCTCAGTAAATTTTCACCCAAATCACAATAAAATAATAATAATAATAAAGACTCATTTAACATGGATGAAGAACAGGCAATAGAATTATCTGAGAAGAAATT
>NW_006922687.1:106471-107140 GCF_000298275.1 Orycteropus afer afer | reverse complement strand
ATAAAATAATAATAATAATAAAGACTCATTTAACATGGATGAAGAACAGGCAATAGAATTATCTGAGAAGAAATTTAGAAGATACATGTATAAACTTTATAAGAGCTGAAGGAAACCCCAAGCTGAATCAAGGAGAACACAGACAGTACCCTGGAAAAACTCAAGAACAAAATATCAAGATAAATACACAATCAGAACTCATACAAAAATAGCTGTTAGAAATCCAGAAGATAAACACTAAAATTACAGATTTAGATGACACAGTTGAAGGATGAAAGAGTAGACTGGAACTGGAAGAAGAATGCATTTCCCAACTAGAAGATAAATCCCTTGCCACCAGCCTTATGAAGAAAAACTAGAAGATAAATCCCTTGCCACCAGCCTTATGAAGAAAAACTAGAACAAAGATTTAAGAGAAATGAAAAAACGTAAGAGTTATATGGTGTGACATGAACAGAAACAACATACACTTTATTGGAATACCAGAACAAGAGGAGGTAACAGAAACAAAACAAAAGAAAAAAAGAAAAACACTGAGAAAATTGTGGAAAACTTACTAACACAAAAATTCCCTGTATCATGAAAGAACAAAAGATATTTGTCCAAGAAGCTCAATGAACCCCATACAGGATAGAACCCAAGAGGAAGTCACCAAGACATATCGTAATA
>NW_006922687.1:104572-105374 GCF_000298275.1 Orycteropus afer afer | reverse complement strand
CAAATTTCATGGAAACAATTAGCCCTAGTGACTTATACACCATCCGATCTGCAGCCTATATGACTATGAGACCAGAAAAACTAGATGGTGCCCAGCTACCACTGTCATCCACTTGGAAGGGGATCTATATATGAGATCCTTGATAGAGAGAACAATGTGGAACAAAACTCAAAATCATTTGGAGAAAAAAAAGTGGGGACCAGGTTTGCTGGTCTGATAGAGCCTGGTGGTACCACAGAGACTATGGCGCCTAGCTGCCCTTCAGGTCTGGAATTGAACCCAAACCTGTGATTTCCAGCCAAACAAAATACAGGCATATGAGTTGAACATTTAAGTGAGGTTGATACACTCCTTGGAGAGAATAATCATGGGAGAAAGAAGGGCTGCTTATGCACAGGGAGACAGCTCCGGGGGCAGGAGTGTATGGAAGGATGAACACTGGGAAGAGGTGACTATGGGGAGAAAGTGAGCGAGGAGCTGTTGCCTTGTGGTAAACTGTGGTCGATGTCATGAGACAAAGTATATGTGAACTGCTGTATGGAAAGTGAATTTGCTCTCTAAATCTTCACCCAAATCACAATTGAAAAAAAAAAAAAAACAACTTCCAAATGGAGTGGAAGACAGGACAATGTCTTTATAGAACTGACTGTTCCAAATTTAAAGAGACATTTATTCACTCCATGGTAACCACAGAGAAAATTAACAATCCCCCTAAGGAAACAAAAAGAAGGAAGACATACAGGCTTAGTAAGCACACAACGAACAATAAAGAAGAAAAAAGAGGAAACATTTGATAACAAAA
>NW_006922687.1:99225-104178 GCF_000298275.1 Orycteropus afer afer | reverse complement strand
TGTGAATGGAGTAAATGCACCAGTCAAGAGGAAGAGAGTGTCGGACTGGATACCAAAACAAGACCCATCCATATTCTGCCTAAAAGAGACCCATCTTAGACACAAAGATAAAAAATAAAATAAAATAAAATTTAAGGGATGGAAAAAAGATGCCAACCAAAAAAGAGCAGGAGTGGCAATATTAGTTTCTGATAAAATAGACTTAAGGTGAAAAACAGCATAAGGGACAAAGAAGGACACTATATGTGGCTAAAGGTGTCAATTGACCAGTAAGACATTTCCATAATAAATAACTATGCACCCAATGAAAGTGCTCCAAAATATGTGAAGCAAATATTAACTGAATTGAAACGAAAAATAGATAACTCTACAATAGTAGTGGGAGCTCTGGTGGTGTAGTGCCTAAGGCATCTAACTGCTAACCAGAAGGGTGGTGGTTCAAACATACCAGCCACTCCCCAGAAGGAAGAGTCTGTAGTGATATTACCTCAGAAACTCAAGGAGGCGTTGCTATGAGTCAGACCTTACTCGACAGCAGTGGGGCTACAATAGTAGTAGGAGACTTTAACACACCACTTTCAAGGAAGGACAGATCAACTAGAAAAAAACAAAGATACAGAAGAACTCAACAACACGATCTAACACCTCCACCTCATAGACATTTACAGAGTACTCCACCCAGCAGAAGCACAATTCACATTCTTCTCCAGTGCACATGAACCATTTTCCAGAATAGACCATATTTTAGGATATGAAACAAGACTCAATAAATTGAAAAACGTTGAAATATTACAATGCATCTTCTCAGACTACAATAGTATAAAACTAGAAATCAATAATAGGAAGATCAAGGAAAAAAATATCAAACATGTGGAAGTTGAATAATACACTGCTCAAAAACTACTGGGTAACAACTGAAGAAATAAAGTATGAAATAAAAAAGTTCCTAGGAACAAATGAGAATGAAGATAAATCTTACCAAAACCTGTGGAACACAGCAAAAGCAGTAGTCAGAGGTCAATTTATAGCAATAAATGCACACATCAAAAAAAGAAGAAACAAACAAAACCAACATTCTAACTCAACAACTCCAACAATAAGAAAAAGAGAAGCAAAAGAAGCTTAGAGTATCCAGAAGTAAGGAAATAATAAAGAGTAGAGCAAAAACTCAACAGAAAACAAATGAGCCACACAAAAAAACATACAGAAAATCAACAAAACAAGAAGATGGTTCTTTGAAAAGATTATCAAAATTGACAAACCATTGGCAAATGTGACGAAAGAATGAGAAGATGCAATTGACAAGAATAAAAAATGAAAAGGGTGACATTACAACAGAACCAACTGAAATAAAAAAGATACTGAAAGAATATTATGAAGCACTGTACTCCAACATACTTGAGGTCAAAGAAGTGATGGACAAGTTTCTAGAAATACAAGACCTACCTAAACTATCCCAGTCAGATATAGAATACTTGAACAGACCCATAACAAAGGAAGAAATTGAGCAGGCCATAAAAAACTTCCCACATGAAAAAGTCCTGGCACTGATGGCTTCAATAGAGAATGTTATGAAAAATTCAGGGAAGAGTTGACACTTATACTACTCAAACTATTCCAGAACATAAGGGGGAAAAAAGATGAAATATTCCCAAATTCATTTCATGAAGCAAGCATAACACTGATACCAAAACCAGGGAAAGACATCAGTATAAAGGAAAACTACAGACCAGTACTCCTCATGAATATAGATGCAAAAAACCTTGAACAAAATTCTAGCCAACAGAATCCAACAACAACATATCAAAAAAATAATACATCCTGACCAAGTGGGATTTATACCTGGTATGCAGGGATGGTTCAACATCAGAAAAACAATCAATGTAATCCACCATATAAACAAAACAAAAGAAAAGAACCATATGATCATATCAATCGAGGTAGAAAAGGCATTTGATAAAATTCAACATCTGTTTCTGTTCAGAACTCTCAGCAAAATAGGAATAGAAGGGAAATTCCTCAACATAATAAAGGGCATATATGCAAAGCCAACGGTCAATATCATTTTTAATGGAGAAAAATTCAAAGCATTTCTCTTTTGAATGGGAACCAGACAAGAATACCCTCTATCACCACTCCTATTTAACATAGTATTGGATTTCCTATCAAGGGCAATAAGGCAAGAAAGAGAAATAAAAGGTATCCAGATTGGCAAAGAGGAAGTAAAGCTATTTCTATTTGCTGATGACATGATCCTATACATAGATAACCCAAGAGACACAGCAAAAAAATTACTGGATCTAATAGAGATGTTCAGCAAAGTGGCAGCATACAAAGTAAATATACAAAAATCAGTTGGATTCTTCATCAACAAAAAAGCCCCTGAAAAACAAATAAGGGAAACAATACCTTTTACAATAGCTACGAGAAAGATAAAATACCTAGGAATAAATCTTACCAGAGACACAAGAGACCTATAAAATGAAAACTATAAAGCACTGCTATAAGAGACTACAAGGGATCTGTATAAATGGAAGAATCTGCCTTGTTCATGGATAGGACTGAATATTGAGAAAATGTCAATACTACCTAAAGCAATGTCATGCAATCCTGATCCAGATACTATTAACATTTTTTAAGGATGTGGTAAAACAAATTACTAACTTCATATGGAAAGGAATGAGCCCTTACATAAGCAGAGCACTACTGAAGAATAAGAACAAAGTCGGAGGTCTCACACTCCTGGATCTCAAAACCTGCTATATAGCCACAGTAGTCAAAACAATGTGGTATTGTTACAATGATAGATAGACCAATGGAACAGAATCAGAAGCCCAGAAATAGACCCATCCATCTATGGACAGCTGACCTTGACAAAGGCCCAGAACCCATTAAATGGGGAAGAGATATCCTCTTTCACAAATGGTGCTAGCAAAATTGGATATCCACTTGTAGAAAAATGAAACAAGAGTCATACTTCACCTCATACACAAAAATGAACTCAGGTTGGATCAAACACTTAAGTGTAAAACCCAAAACTATAAAGTTCATCAAAGATAAAATAGGGACATATCTAGGGGCTCTAATTCACAGCATAATTAGACTATCAAGCATAACCCAGAATGCACAGGAGGTGGAAGAGAATTTAGGTGACTGGGACCTTTTAAAAATTAAATTCATATGTGTATCGAAAGGTTTCTACAAAAGGATAAAAAGAGAACCTACAGATTGGGAGAAAGTATTTGGCCATGACATATCTGAAAAAGGACTTATCTCCAAAATTTATAGTAAACTTCAATACCTCTACACCAAAAAGACAATCCAATTCAAAAATGGGAAAGTGTCATGAACAGACACTTCACTAAAGCTGATATGCTGGCAGCCAATAAACACATGAGGAATTGCTCATGATCATTAGCCATGAGAGAGATGCAAATCAAAACAATGATGAGATATCATCTCACTCCAGCAAAAATAACAAAGTTGAACAGAACAGAAAATAACAAATGCTGGTAAGCTTGTGGAGATTGGAACTCTCATAAACTGTTGGTGGGACTGTAAATTGGTACAACCATTGTGGAAAGTGGCATGGTGTTTCCTTAAAAAACTGAAAATAGAAATACCCTTTGAATCAGTAATTCCATTACTGGGAATATATCTGTGAGAGACATGACATGAACAGACATATTTTGGTTATGTAGTGCTGCTCTGATAGGAATATACCACAAATGGGATGGCTTTAACAAACGGGAGTTTATTCTCTTACAGTTTGCAGGCTTTAAGTCCAAATTCAAAGTACCAGGCTCTAGGGGCTCAGTGAAAGCCCCTAAACCCTGAGCTTCAGCTGTGCCTCCTGTGCCTGGCCCACTGAAGCTGAAGGCTTTTCTTCACTCAGACAGCTGCTGGCTGCTGAGGCTGCCAAGCCCAAGGTTGACAAGCACAGTCCCAGTGTTACCAAATAACATGGCTGGACATTGATTTAAGTCCATTGAAATTCCCAAGATTGGCAGAGCATGGCATGCTGCTGAGCAATGACTCAGCTCCATGCAGAGTTCAAGCATGCCATAAGCTAGAGACCCTTCCCAAAGCTGCTTCTTAAGCAGACCACATCCCTAAAGCAGCTACTCAGCTTCTTGTTGTAGATCCTACCATGGAGTTGATTGCCAGTCTCATCATGAAGAATAACTACATCCAGCTGCTCAGCCACTCAAGCAGGCGTAGCCAAATTGACACACTTAACTACCACACATATGCACACCTGTGTTCATTACAGCACAATTCAGTATAGCAAAGAGATGGAAGCAACCTAAAATGCCCATCAGCCGAAGAATGGATAATCAAGCTATGGTACATTCACACAATGGAATGCTATGCTACATTAAAGAACAATGAAGGATATGTGAATCATCTCACAATGTAGATGAGCCTGGAGAACATTATGCTGAGTGAAATAAGTCAATCGCAGAAGGACAAGTATTGTATTTACAGTACTGTAAAAAGTCAAGGAAGTGTTTGTGTAGGGAAGGGAACCCACTTTATAGATTACCAGGGATGGGAGAGAAAGGGAGGGGAAATTTTCAGAGAAGTTGGGGGCCACATGCTGAGTTGGCTAAGGTGAGGGATGGTATGGAAAGAGTCTATGACCAGAATGATAACATTGGGGAAAGGAAGGACACCAGATTTTGCACATAAGATAGATGATAGGCTAATACCATCATATGCACAATAATACATTGCCACTAACACCAAACATCAGGCTACCAATAAATGCATAGACAACTGAGAAGATTAGATGGAGGTTGGTGAACAGGAATATACTATAGACCAATGAAAGATTTGGCTGAGGATAATCTTCTGTGGTAGTTAAATTTGTGTGTCAACTTGGCTGGGCCTGGTTGAGTGACTGGGCAGCTGGATGTAGTATTCCCTATGATGAGACTGGTAATCAACTCC
>NW_006922687.1:97428-99125 GCF_000298275.1 Orycteropus afer afer | reverse complement strand
TTAAATTTGTGTGTCAACTTGGCTGGGCCTGGTTGAGTGACTGGGCAGCTGGATGTAGTATTCCCTATGATGAGACTGGTAATCAACTCCAGGGTGGAATCTACTGTGAACAGCTGAATAGCTGCCTTAGGGATGTGGTCTGCTTCCTGTATATAAGGAGAAGCCTTGGGGAATTGTCTCTAGCTTATGACACAGTTGAACCCTGCATGTAGCCATGTTGTTGTTCAGTAGCCTGCCATTCTCTGCCAATTTTGGGACTTTCAATGGACTTGAGTCAATGGCCTGCTATGTGCTTTGGTAATATCAGCACTGTGCATTTTCACTTGTCAACCTTGGGCTTTTCAGCCTCAGCAGCCAGCAGCTGTCTGAGTGAAGAAAAGCCACTAGCTTCAGTGGGCCAGGAGTAAGAGGCAGAGCTGAAGCCCAAAGTTGAGGGGCTTTCACCCAGCCCCTAGAGCCTGGCACTTTGAACTGGACTTAAAGCCTGCAAACTGTAAGAGAATAAACTCCTGTTTGTTAAAGCCATCCCATTTGTGGTATATTCCTGTCAGAGTGGCACTACGTAACCAAAACATCTTCCACAGATACTTGTTGTTTTTGTTATTTGCCATTGAGTTGGACCTGACTCATAGTGACCCCTCCTTGGGTTTCCAAGGCAGTATCACTATGGAAATAGATTGGCCAATCTTCCTTCTGAGGAGTAGCTGGTGGGTTTGAATCACCAGCCTTCTGATTAGCAGTCAAGTGCCTTAGGCACTATGCTACCAGAGTGATAGAAAATAACCATAAACATTACAGAAGTAATAGAAAAAAGAGTTGGAGTAATCACTCAGAGACAGTCAAACACCTTGGGAGAGAAAACCACTGGGCCTGCTGACTCAGGACCATAGTGTTGGGAGACACCAGGCTCAACTGGCACAAAGTAATACATAAAAACCTTGTTCCACAACCTACCTTGGTGAGTAGCAAATGGGGTCTTAAAAGCTTTTGAGTGGCCATATAACATGTAGCTAATGGTCTCCTCTCATCTGAAGTGAAGAAGAGTGAAGAAAATCAAGGGCATTTGGATACAGTTAGTTCAAGGATATGAGGGACCTTGAGACCAGAAGTGCTAGATGGTGCCCATCTACCAGTGCCAACCACTTGGGAAGGGATCAAAACTGGAGATCCTGGACAGAGTGGGAGAAAAACAGAACAAAATCTAAAAACACAATAATGACCAGAATTACTGGTCAGATGGAGTCTGGTGGGACCCCCAAGACAATGGCCATGGGATATTCTTCAGGCCTGGCTCTCAGCATCATAGTAGAAAGACTTACATGTAGAACACCCATCCCAGGATGATGCACCCACCTACTCTACAGAGATACACCCCTTGGAGCAATTGGCCATGGGAAACCAGAGGGGCAGCATTCACATGGAGGGAAAGCTGGACAGACAGGAGTTCATGACTAAGAAGGGTACAGGGATGTGGGGCTCACAGGGAAGGATGAGAGTGGTTTAGGGTTGGGGATGGTAATCAGGGAATGAAACAAAATGTACATGAACTGTTAAATATAAAAGAAATTCTGCCCTGTAAATTTGCACCCATAGCACAATTTAAAAAAAAAAAAAAAAGAGAAAGAAAGATATGTTGATTATTGCTGGTGATTGGAATGAATAAGTTCAAAACAAAGAATCACTGATAGTTGGAAAGT
>NW_006922687.1:88085-93587 GCF_000298275.1 Orycteropus afer afer | reverse complement strand
GCTGATTGCTTCTAAATGCCCCCAACTTTTTTTTTTTCCTTCTTCTTCACTTCTGACGAGGAGACCATTAGCTGCATATTAGATGGCTGCTTGAAAGCTTTTAAGACTCCAATCTCTACTCACCAATGTAGGATGTGAAGCAATGTTTTTATGTATTTTGTTGTGCCAATTGAGTCTGGTGTACCCCAGTACTATGGTCCTGAGGTAGTAGATCTATTGGATCTCTCTCCCATAGTGTCGAGATGTCTGCGAGGGATTACTCTGTGTCTGTCTTCTATTGTTTCTATAAGGACTTCAGGTATTTTGTATCACTGGTGTCTGTACAAGATTAGCCTCAGCTGAATCTATCATTGGTCTAGAGTATACCTCTATTCCCTGACCCCTGTCTGATCATCTCAGGTGTTTATGTGTTTATCTGTATACCCTAGTGTTTGGTGTTATTGGCAATGTGGTATTGTGGACACATTGGTTGGTTTTAGCATTTGTCGTCTATCTCTTATGTGCACAGTTTGGTGTCCTTTCATTTCCCAATGTTATTATGGTGGTCATATATCCTTCCCGTATATCCTTCCCCCTACCCATGTCAATGTGTAAGCCCCAACTAGCCCTAAATTAATTCCTCCTCTTCCCTCCCCATCCCGGTAACCTACTAGGTGAGTTCCCTTTCCCAAGCAAACCCTTCTCTGTCTTTTTACAGTAATGGGCTCATACTGTACTTGTCCTTCTGCAATTGACTTATTTCACTCAGCATAATGTCCTCCAGATTCATCCATGTTGCGAGATGATTTGCGTATCCCTCATTGTTCTTTAATGTGGCATAGTATTCCATTGTGTGGTTGTACCATAACTTGGTTATCCACTCATCCGTTGATAGGCATTTAGGTTGTTTCCATCTCTTTGCTATGATGAATTGTGCTGCGATGAACATAGGTGTACATAGTCTGTTCATGCGCTATAATAACAACATAGTCTGTTCATGCGCTATCTCTCACCTCATTAGGATATATTCCTAGTAGTGGAATTTCTGGGTCAAATGGTACTTCTCTTTTCAGTTTTTTAAGGAAACGCCATACCGTTTGCCACAATGGTTGTACCATTTTACAATCCCACCAGCAGTGTAGTAGAGTTCCAGTCTCTCCACAACCCTGCCAGTATTTGTTACTATCTGATCTGTTGAACTTTGCTATAATTGCTGGGGTAAGGTGATATCTCATTGTTTTTTTGATTTACATCTCTCTAATGATTAATGATTGTGAGTAATTTCTCTTGTGTTTTTGGCTGCTTGTATATCTTCTTTGGTGAAGTGTCTGTTCAAGTCTTTTGCCCATTTGTGAATTCTTAATGGCTCTTAGAAGCTTCTTAATTCAGGATAGTTTCTTTTCTTATTTACTGCACAGAAAAGTTAATTTAGCATAGTCAAATGATCCCTAATGTGAACATTGTTGTTCTAAATTGTCTTTAGTAATGCTATTCCAAAACCTTAAAGATGACCACATTATGAAACCAAAATTCTCATTCATACAACAAGCTGGATTTCCAGAGGGGAATTTTCTGTCCTTAGTTATGGCATTACCTGATAGCAAAGGGGTGCTGTTGGTGCAGTGCTTAAAGCATTTGGCTGCTATCCAGAAGGTCAGTGGTTTGAACTCACCAGTGGCTCTGCAGAAGAAAGATGAGGCAGTCTGCTTCTCTGCTTCTGTAGAGATTTACAGCCTTGGGAAACCAATGGTGGTTGTTATGAGTTGTAATAGACTCAATAGCAGTGAGTTTGATTTGGGGTATTGAAGAAAGCAAAGCGACATGTGCACTCAAAATAAAAGTGAAGCATTATCCTCATTTGCCTTGGAGGTAATTTCAATTTTCAGAGTCACAAAACCTAGGGAGTAATGTTGCAGGATTTGGACAGTTTTGTGCTTGGATCAATGTGTACCTTCATTGCACATGAGTTGTCTTGCTGATGGCAGGCAGCCTAGTGCTCTGACCTGTCTCTTGACCACCTTATTCTGTCATGGGTGTCTTTAATGCTCATGATAAGTGCTGATGAGCACCATAACAGCTTTTATTTGTTTATCGATGCCTAAATTTTGAGGCTTATAGTGACCTAGAGGTCTTTGAAAGTAGAATTTCCTCCCTAGCTTCTGAAGCTTTAAAGAGCAGAATAAACCTTCACCAAACAAAATCATTCACCAATCCTAGGGCAAATTACAGACAAGCCAAATCTGGAAAAAAAATGAAAGAGAAAGTGCTACTCAATAAACACAGAAAATTCTATGCAAAGAGAGCAGAGTTTAGATCTGTGAGAGGGCTCACCTGAGGTGACCCTTGAGGAGGTCTGGGAATAGTGGTGAACCAGGAAGCTCCTGCTAGTACTGGGTATTGAGTTCCCAAGCCTCTCAGGTGTCACTAGAGCAGCTCTCTTTTGGATTACTACTTCTGGCACCAAGAAATGTTGTTGAGCAAACACTGCCAAGTCTTGTTGAAATTAAAAGTAAAGAGCTTTTATTGAAAGTCAAGGCAGTTTGCAAATTGAAAATCACAAGGTCCAGAGGATTCTGAACTAAGTGATCTGAGGAAGAGATAGTTCAAGAAATTTTTTTATAAGAAAATATAAGGAATATCAATGAACATTCAGTTGTTGGTTGACATTTAGGTAATGGTTACAAAATTGGGTGAAATTACATCTGAATGCTAGGAGAATGCAAGGAACTTCAGTGAAAATTCAGTGATATCCTGACATTTAGGTAATGGTTAAAAGATTGAGTGCATCTGGCCTCAAAATAATCATGAGACCTCCCTTTCATGACTGCAGGAAGTGCATGCATAATTCAAAGGTTTATCTCAAGTAAGCTTCTGTTTTGGTTACCTAACTAGTGCCACTCTGATAAGAATATACCACAAATGGGTGGCTTGAACAAACAAGTGTTTATTCTCTTAAAATTTTGGAGGCTAGAAGTCTGAGTTCAAAGTTCTAGGCTCTAGGGGCTGGGTGAAAGCCCCTCACTCAACCTTGGGCTTCAGCTCTGCCTCTTGCTCCTGACTCACTGAAGCTGGAGGCTTTTCTTCACTCAGGCAGCTGAAGCTGACAAACCCAAGGTCGACAGGTCAAAAAGCACAGTCCTGACATTACCAAACAACATGGCAGGCCACTAATTCAAGTCTAGAAAAAGTCCCCAAATTGGCAGGGCATGGCAGGCTACTGAATAACAACTTGGCTACATGCAGGGTTCAAGCATGTCAAAAAGCTAGAGACAGTCCTCAAAGCTGATTCTTATATCCTGGAAGTAGAGCACATCTCTAAAGCAGCTCCTCAGTGCTCCAGTAGATTCCACCATGGAATTGATTGCCAATCTCACCATGGGGAATAACTACATCCAGCTGCCACTCCTCTCCAGCAGTCCCAGCCAATTTGACACACAGCCTTAACTACCACCCACAGCATCTCTTCTGCAAACTGTTTTGAACCTGTTTCCTGAACAGGGTATATTCTTTTTATTTATTTTTTAACTTTCTTTTTTTGTGATTTGGGTGAACGATTACAAAGAAAATTCCATTTTCAATTGAAAAGCTCATACACATTTTTTTTTCCATGACATTGATTGCAATTCCCACAATGTAACAGCTTCTGTCCCACTTCTTCCTTGTGGTTACCCTTTCCCTATGTCCTCATTTGCTATGCATTCCTGCCTTCTGAGCTTCCTACCTGCACAAATGCTACCCTTCTCATCTTCCATGGTTGATCGTTCTAAGGTGTGCACCTCTCTGGTATAATTGTTCACCTCATAGGCTTGTCTACTGTTTGGCTGAAGGATAAACCACAGGAGTGAGTTCAATTCCAGGCCTGAAGGATGTCTGTGGGCCATAATGTCGGGGATTTTGCCAGTCCATCAGACCAATAAGCCTGGTAGTTTTATTATTATTATTATTCCACATTTCTCTCCCACTCTGTCCAGGATCTTCAATTTTCATCCTTTTCTAAATGTCTGGCAGTGGTAGTTGGGCACCATCTAGTTCTTCTGGTCTCAACATTGTGTAGGCTGAGTTTCCTGTGGTCCACCAGTCTCTTGGACTAATTGTTTCCATGTGGCTTTGATTTTCTTCACTATTCTTTGCACTGGATGAGGAGAGACCAGTAGCTGCCACTTAAATGACTGTTTTAAAGCTTTTAACACCCCAGTCACTACTCACCAAAGTAGGATGCAGAACAGTTTTTTTGTGTGCTGTGTTATGCCAATTGAGCTTGATGTCCCCATAACCATGCTCCCAAGACCACAGATCCAGTGACTCAATGTGTTTGGTTGTGGTTAAGAAGTTATCATAACTTTGCCCCCTGTTTCTTCTATTATATATATGTACATTTTTATAGCACATACAAATAAGTATATAGGCTTCCGTCTGCCAAACCTATATATGGTCATAGATTTATTCCCGTTCGCCTACCCACACCTGATCATCTTGCCTGTCTACCTATGTATTCACCCACAGATTAATTTTGGTTATTACTGATAATGTATGTAATAGTATTTATCTTTGTTGTTTGCACCTCGTGCACCTATCTGTGTCTTCCTTCTTCTTAGTGATATTGTGTTGGTCACCTGCTTTTGGTATATTGCCTTGGTCTTCACTCAAATGAAAATGTGTCTCTTACCTAGCTAGCAATTTTTCCTCTCCTTCCCTCTTATCTCTGGTAACTGACAAAGAAAGTTTCCTTTTATGTGTAAACTTTTCCTTGACTTTTTATAATAGTGGACTCATGGAATATTTGTTCTTCTAAATTTACATATTTCACTCAACATAATGTCCTCTAAGTTCATCTGCATTATGAAGTACTTAATGGATTCCTCATTACTCTTTAATGTTGCAAAGTATTCCATTATGTATATGTACCATAGTGTGGTTATCCACTCATTCACTGATGAGCATTTAGGTTGTTTCCATCTGTTTGTTATTGTGAATAGTGCTACAATGAACATGTGTGTACATATATCTATTTGTGTCTTGGTTCTTATTTCTTTAGGATATAAACCTAGTCGTGGGATTGCTGGATCAAATGGTGTTTCTATTTCCAACTTTTTTGTGGAAGTTCCATTCTGTTTTCCCCAGTGGTTGCACCATTTTACAATTTCATGAGGAGTTTATGAGCATTGCAATATCTCCACACCCTCACCATCATTTGTTATTTTCTGTCTTGTTGAACTTTGCTATAATTGCTGGGGTGAGATGATATCTAATTGTTGATTTGAATTGCATTTCTTCATGTGTTTGTTGGCTGCCTGAATATTTGGTGAAGTGTTTGTTCAGGTCCTCTGCCCAATTTTTGATTGGATTGACTGTCTTTTTGATGTTGAGATATTGAAATTTTGTGTGAATTTTAGATATAAGTCCCTTATTGGATAAGTCATTGCCAAATATTCTTCCCAATATGTAGGTTCTCTTTTTGTTCTTTTGGAGAAGTCTTTTGATACACATAAAAATATAATTTTTAGAAGGTCCTAGTCATTTAGT
>NW_006922687.1:80482-87490 GCF_000298275.1 Orycteropus afer afer | reverse complement strand
ACCACAAGCCTTCTGGTTAGCAGTCAAATGCCTTAGGCACTATGCCAATTAATTTAGGGTGCTCTTACTCAATAGTAAGGAGGTCTGGTGGCACAGTTCCTAAGGCATTTGACTACTACCCAGGAGGTTCACGGTAAAACCAACCAACCAGTAGATGAGGCAATCTACTTTTGTAAAGTTTACTGCCTCAGAATCCCAGTGGGGGTTGCTGTGAGACAGAATTCACTCGATGTCAGTGAGATTTTGTTTTTTGGTTACTCAGTAGTAACCAGTAATATACTAAGCTACCCACATTGGTTCATACAGACACACACCGACCATACTCACGTTATGCTCTTATAACAGAGTCAATCCACTGAGGTGAGTGAAATAACCCTAGCACAGAAGTTGAACTGAGCAAGGAGGGAATGTGTTGACTGCTCACCATGTGCTACACACTCTGTCTTAGAAATTTACATATTTTAGCTTTCACATGTAAAGTAGGTGCTGTTATTATTCCTGTGCTACTTATAAAGAAGACACAGATGAGAGCAGTGAATTGAGATTATCAGGTTAATTCACTCTTGTGCTACTTAAAATTCTACAACAAATCCCCCTTGCCCTGAAGTTAAAAGTTTTAATTCCTCATCCCAATCTCCAAACTGTGTTCTGATGTCTGCCAGTTTCCCTAGTTTCATCACAGGTCTCTCTACTTCTTTCAATAGATGTTGTGGCACACTGGCTTTGTTTAGTTTCTCTAATGTGCAATAGTATTTTCTGCTCTAGGGCCACTGCAAATGCTGTGGTCTCTGCCTGGACTGCGCTCTTCTGTGTCCACCTGTACTCTCTAGATAACTCCTACTCAATTTCCAGGTCTCAGCTTAGACGTCACATCCTCAGGTTCTCAGGGACACTTCTCTTGAATGCCTCTCTGACTATACAGTGTCCCTCAGATTCTGTTAGGTCCGTATGTTTTGTCCTTTCATTATACCACTCTGAATCCCCTTCGTGCTATTCATGACATGGTTTTACATGTAAGTGTGTGTTCAGGGTCTATTTTTCTGATTAGATGGAGCTTTCTGTCCATAGACTGATCTGTTCTCTGTTCTATTCCTAGAACCTAGTACAGTGCCTGGTACATGATAGGTACTCAATAAATATTTGTTGAATGGATGTGTATTTAAACCCTCTGCAGTTGGCACATAGGTACTCGATAAATATAGTTAAAATACAGATGCAGTTTTATTATTGTCCAAGAGCAAGTAGTCAGTCAAGGAAAGAACTAGGATTTATACTCAGGTATGAGTCTAAAACTCATGCTCCTTTCTTAATGTAATGCTGCCTGCAAGAATAAGTTCTAGGCCCAGCACTGCTACTAACTTGTTGTTTGAGTTAAGAGTGAAAAACTTTACCTCTCTAAATCTCAGTTTGCCCATCTGCAAAATGGGGAAAAACAGTAGATAAAGTTCAGATTGCTCTGTATATAACATGAAAGAGGAGGGGAATATATGTCTAGTTTGGAAGAGTGTCTAAGTAAATAAATAATTGATCAATATTAATCAGTGTCATCCTTCTGCAAAACTGTTGACTAGCTATACAAAGAACCCTCAATATGTTTAAGACCCTCAGCCTGGTAACTCCACCTAGAGGCATTGTGGGGTGATGTGTCCTGTGTATGCTTTGGTGTTAGACTGTCCTCACATCAAATCCCAGCTCCGCATTTACTAGTTCTGTGGTCCTGGGCAAGTAACTATCCTGAACCTCAATTTCCTTCTCTACCAATGGGATAATAACACCCTTTTTTTCCCACACTTTTCTAAAGTAAAAACAATTAACAACATGAAAAGAAATATTTAGTTATAGAAAGCAAAACTTCACCCATCATCCTGCCCATCTTACATAATACTTCCTGTGTTCTTCTGCCAACATGGGCAACCTCTTGAGACAGGAGCCACAGGCAGTGCTAAGAATGGGTAGAGAAGACAGAAGTAGGCTGAAATCAAAGGCCAGGGCCCAGGGTGTGGAGCTAGAACATTCATGGGATAGGATGGGATGGGATTGAATGGAAGGCTAGCTGTTGAGGCAGAAGAAAGGAGATGCCAATCTGAGTAATGGGATGATGACTAGGCAAGATCAGAGAACCAAGAAAAAGGAGACAGTGAGAGGACACTAACATACCCTACAGAGGCCTTTCTCCAAGGCTTGTGGCCCTCTTCAGTAGGCAAACCTCAAATGGTCTTAAAGGCCCTTGAAACCATACCTTTCTCAGTTCTTTTCTTATTTAGTCACATGCATGTGTGTTTTGAAATTGTTAATATTTTAAAGGAGCACAGTACTTATAGGAAAATGTTGAAGATATGATAAGCAATGAAAAATTATCATACAGATATGATACTAAATGGTCAACAACTACTTTAAAACAAAGATGAGAGAGACAGGGAAATAAGATTAATGGAAATGAAACAATCAGAAGGGAAATAATGAGAATGTTTATGCCCTGTGAAGAGTATAACCAATTCACTGGATAATGTGAGTAGAAATTGGTGAATGGGAACCTAAACTACTGTGTACACCTTCACTGAAAACACAACCAAATATTATTTTTAAAAATAGTTATGAACATAGAGGAGGCTATTTAAATTATATATGGCTAGGTGGGAAATTTCTTTTTCCATGTCATAGGTTTTCATAATGATCCTTTTTAATGACTGCCAAATATTCCAGTTGTGCTCATAGCCCAGAGAGTATATGCCAAGGGAGCAAGAAGGCTGCATCATCCGACCTCCTGTAATCCCACAAGAGGAAGACAGAATCACCATCAGTAGCCCAAGGCCTATTCCTGTGAAGCCAGATATGCTGCCTCCCTCCAGCCCTTGCACCAACCGTTCCTCCCAAAGCACCCAACAATACTCTGCTGGGTTTGCTAATTCACTGCAGTGGCCACACAGAACTCACAGGTTATGGGATTTGTTAGGGAAGCACCAGGCTACAATTCAAGTTCAGTAACAATGCTCAGTCTTTCTCAGTCCACCATCTCTCAGCCAACAGTCTCTCTCAGTCTTTCTCCCAGCAGTGCATGTCTCTCGGCGTCTCTCTCTCAGCAATGTGTGTCTCTCAGAGTATCTTTCTCAGCAGCGCATGTCTCTCGGTGTCTTTCTCAGCAGCGCATGTCTCTCAGAAAAGTGTTTTTCTCAGCAGCATATCTTTGGCAGCCAGCAGAGAGACTTCTTCTGCCTCTAGGAGGGCTCCTTTTGAGGCCAAACCAACCAATCCCAACGTCAGAATTCTATACACCTGAGAAAGAATGAACTTCCCAGAAAATTACTTTGTGCTGCTCCCAACAGAAATACCCCAGGTGGATTATTTTAACAATCAGGAACTACTCAGTTTCTCACAGGAAATTCCACCATGGAGTTTACAAAGACTTATGGCTAATAAAGCCATACCAGGTAATTTACTACACCACAGTACATCTATGTAAGAGAGTACATCTCTGTATTAACTTTTTGCTTCCTTGGATTATTTCCTGTCTCAGGTTGGGTTCTCTAGAGGAGAAAAATGAGTGGAATATATATAGTGAGAGAGAGAGAGAGAGAGAGAGAGAGAGCGAGCTCTGCTGGCAGAGTGCCTAAGGCATTTGACTGCTTACCAGAAGGTTGGTGGTTCAAATCCACTAGCCACTCCATGGAAGGAAGACTGGGCAATCTTTAACACTTTAAAGAAGTCTTTTGCAGAGGATTCACCCAAATGCAATGTGTGGCTTGATTTCTTGACTCCTGCTTTCAAGGGAGGTGATTGTGGATCCAGATTAAATGAAATCCTTGAAAACTTCAGTCTTTTCTCCATTTATCCTGATGTTGCTTATTGGTACAGTTGTGAGGATTTTATTTTATTTTTTATATTGAAGTGAAGTAGTGCTTAAGGCATTTGACTGCTAACCAGAGGGCTGGTGGTTCAAACCCAACATCCTCTCCTCGGAAGGAAGATTGGGCAATCTGCTTCCGTAATGATACTGCCTTGGAAACCCAAGGAGGAGTCACTGTGAGTCAGATGCCACTCGATGGTAATGAGTTTGTTTTTTTGTTTTGGTTATGTTGAGGTGTAATCCATACTGAAGACCGTTATCTTTGATCTTCATCAGGAAGTGCTTCAAGTCTTCTTCACTTTCAGCCAGCAAGGTTGTGTCATGTACATTATCGCAGGTTGTTAATGAGTCTTCCTCCAAACCTGATGCTGCATTCTTCTTCATATAGTAGAGGTTCTTGGATTATTTGCTCACTATGCAGATTGAATACATATGGTGAAAGGGTACAAACGTGATGCACACCTTTCCTGATTTTTAACCATGTAGTATCCAGCCTCTTGCTTCATGTACATGCTCCTCATGAGCACAGTTAAGGGTTCTGGAATTCCCATTCTTTGCATTGTATCCATAATTTGTTAAAACACACACTGTTAAATGCATTTGCATAATCAGTAAGACACAAGCAAACATCTTTTTTGTATTCTTTTCTTCCAGGAAAGATCCATCTGACATCTGGAATGATATCCCTTATTCCATGCCCTCTTCTGACTCTGACTTGAATGTCAGGCATTTCTCTGTCAATATACTGTTGCAACCATTTTTGAAGTATCGTCAACAAAATTTTACTTGTATTTGATATTAATTATGTTATTCGATAATTTCTGCATTGTGCTGGAATGGGCATGGATATCATTCTTTTCCTCTTGGTTGACAAGGTAGCCATCTTCCAAATTTCTTGGCATAAATGAATGAGCACCTCTAGTGCTGAATTTGTTTGTTGAAGCACCTCAGTGGGTATTCCCTCAATCCATGGAGCCTTGTTTCTTGCCAGTCACTCCAGTGTAGTTTGGACTTCTTCCCTCAATGTCATCGATTCTTGATGAAATGCACACAGATTGAATAAGTGTTCAGTATTTATATGTTGTTGTCAGGTGCCATCGAGTCATCTCTGACTCATAGCAACCTTATGTACAAAAGAATCAAACACTACCTGGTCCTGTGTCAGCCTCACAATTCTTGCCACACCTGGGCCCATTGTTGCAGCCACTGTGTCAATCCATCTCATTGAGGGACTTCCCCTTTTACATTGACCTTCCACTTTACCAAGCATGATATCCTTCTCCAGAGAATGATCCCTTCTGACAACATGACCAAAGTAGGTGAGATGAAGTCTGGCCATTCTCGCTTCCAAGGGACATTCTGGTTGCACTTCTTCCAGGACAGATTTGTTACTTCTTATAGCAGCCCATGGTACTTCAGTAGTCGTTGCCAACATCACAACTCAAAAGCATCAACTCTTCTTCCTTCTTCCTTATTGTCCAGCTCTCACATGCATATGAGCTGATTGAAAATAGGTGATTGAGGTTCTCTATCACTTGGGTCAGGTGCAACTAAGTCTTCAAGGAGACACCTTTGCTTTTCAGCACTTGAAAGAGGTCTTTTGCAGCAGATTTGCCCAATGCAGTACTTTGTCTTATGTCTTGACTGCTGCTTCCATTGGTATTGATTGTAGAACCAAGTAATATGAAGTCTTTGATGCCTTCAATCTTTTCTCCATTTATCATGATGCTGCTTATTAGTCCAGTTGTGAGGTTTTTGTTTTCCTTATATTGAAGTGTAATCCATACTGCAGACTGTAGTCTTCAATCTTCATCAATAAGTGCTTCAAGTCATCCTCACTTTCAGCAAGCAAAGTTGTGTCATTTATGTATCGCAGGTTGTTAATAAGTCTTCCTCTGATCTTAATGCCATGTTCTTCATATAGTCCAGCTTCTCGGATAATTTGCTCAGCATACAGATTGAATAAGTGTGGCGAAAGGATACAACTCTGACACACTCCCTTCCTGATTTTAAAGGCCTTTTTCTGTTCGAATGACAGCCTCCTGGTCTATGTACAGGTTCCTCATGAGCACAATGAAGTGTTCTGGAATTCCATTCTTCTCAATGTTATCCATAATTTGTTATGATCCAGCCATTCGAATGCTTTTGCATAGTCAATAAAACACAAGTAAACATCTTTCTGGTATTCTTTGCTTTCAGCCAAGATCCATCTGACACCAGCAATGATATCCCTCATTCCACGTCCCCTTCCAAATCCAGCTTGCATTTCTGGAAGTTCTCTGTCAATATCTGCTGCAACCATTTTTGAATTATCTTCAGTAAGATTTTACTTGCATGTGGTATTAATGATATCGTTCGATAATATTCACATTCTGTAGGATCACCTTTCTTTGGAATGGAAACAAATGTGGATCTCGTCCAGTGAGTTGGCCAGGAGGATATCTTCCAAATCTCTAGGCATAGCCGAATGAGTGTCTCTAGCACACTGTCCATTTGTTGAAACATCTCAATGGGTATTCCATGAATTTCTGGAGCCTTGTTTTTCACAAGTTCCTTCAGTGAAGCTTTGATTTCTTCCTTCAATACCATTGGTTCTTGATCATATGCAGCCTCCTGAAATGGATGAAAATTGACCAATTCTTTTTGGGACAGTGAACTCTGTGTATTCCTTCCATCTTCTTTTGATGTTTCCTGCATCATTCATATGTCACCCATGAAGTCTTTCAATATTGCAAATTGAGGCTTAAATTTTTTCTTCAGTTCTTTTAGCTTGAGAAATACAGAGTGTGTCCTTCCCTTTTGGTTTTCTAACTTCTGGTCATTGCACAGTTCATTATAGTAATTGATTTTGTCTGCTCAAGCTGCTCTTTGAAATCTTCTGTTCAGCTCTAAAAGAGCTCTTGTCATTTCTTCCATTTGCTTTAGCTACTCTCCATTCAAGGGCAAGTTTCAGAGTCTCTTCTTACATCCTTGTTGGTCTTTTCTTCCTTTCCTGTCTTTCTAATGACCTCTTGCTTTCTTCATGGATGATGTTTTTTATGTCATCCCTCAGTTCCTCTGGTTTTGGGTCATTGGTGTCCAATGCATCAAATCTATTCTTTAGATGGTCTCTAAATCCAGGATTGGCGGTTCAAACCCACCAGCCACTCCTTGGAAGGAAGATG
>NW_006922687.1:77101-80315 GCF_000298275.1 Orycteropus afer afer | reverse complement strand
CACAATCAGCTCCTGGCCTTGTTTTGGCTGAAGATATTGAGCTTCTCCATCACCTTTTTCCACATATGTAGACAATCTGATTCCTCTGTACTCCATCTGGTGAAGTCCACACATATTGCCACCATTTGTGTTGTTTAAAAAAATGTATTTGCAATGAATAAGTCGTTGGTCTTGCATGATTCTATCATGCATTCTCTGACATTATTTCTATCACTAAGGCCATATTTTCCAACTACATTGACTCTTTTGTTTCTAATTTTGCATTCCAGTCACCAATGGTAATCTTGATTCCATGTTCAGTCAATTTCAGACTGCAGAATTTGATAAAAATCTTCAATTTCCTCATCTTTGGCTTTGGTGGTTGGTGTGTAAATGAGAATAATAATAATAAATTTGCTTTAAGTTTTTTCTTCAGTTCTTTCAACTTGATAAATGCCAAGTGTGTTGTTCCTTTTTGGTTTTCTAACTCCAGGTCTTTGCACATTTCATTAAAATATTTTACTGTGTCTTCTTGAGGAACCCTATAATATCTACTGTTCAGCTTTTGTACCCCATCACTTCTTCCATTTGCTATAGCTACTCTCCATTCAAGAGCAATGTCCAAATTTTCTTTTGATATCCATTTTCGTCTTTTCTTTCTTCCTGCCTTTTTAATGATATTTTGCTTTCTTCATGTATGATGTCCTTGATGTCATCTCAAAACTCATGTGGTCTTCAGCAATTGGTGTTTAATGCATCAAATCTATTCAATAGATGGTCTCAGAATTCAGGTGAAATATACTCAAGGTCATATTTTGGGTCGTGTGAAATTGTTTTAATTTTCTTGAACTTCATCTAAACTTTCATATGAGGAATTTATGCTGTTTTGCACAGTCAGCCCCTGGCCTTTTTCTGACTAATGATATTGAGGTTCTCTATCATCTCTTTCCATAGATGTAGTGGGTTTCATTCCTGTGTATTCCATGTGGTAAGATACATCTGTATTGTCACCATTTATGTTTTTTTTTTTTTTTTAAAGGAATTTTCAATGAATGTCATTTCTATCACCAAGGCCATATTTTCCAACTAATAATGATGCTACTGTGTTTCATAGTTTCATTTTCTAATCACCAGAAATTATCAACATTTCTGGATTGCTTGTTTGTTCAATTTCACCCTGTAGAATTTGGCAAAATCTTGTTTCTTCATTTTTTGATTTACTGCTTAGTGTGTAAATTTGACTAATAGTAATACTAACTGGTCTTCCTTGTTGGTATATAGATATTATCCTATCACCAACAGCATTGTTCTTCAGGATTGATCTTGAAATTTTCTTTTTGATGATGAATGTATGCCATTCTTCTTCAATTTGTCATTCCCGGCATAGTAGACCATATAATTGTCCAATTCAGTGTGGCCAATACAAGTCTATTTCAGCTCACTAATGCCTAGAATATCAATCTTTATGCATTTCATTTCACTTTTTACAACTTCCACTTTTCCTAGATTCATACTTTGTATCTTCCCCATTCTGATTATTAATGGATGTTTGCAGCTCTTTCTTCTCATTTTGAGTCATGCCATATCAGCAAATGAAGGTCCTAAAACTTTTATTCCATCCACATCATTAAGGTAGACTCTACTTTGTAGAGACAGCTCTTCCCCTGTCATATTTTGAGTGCCTTCCAACCTGTGGTCCTCATTTTCTGATGGTGTATCAGTAAATATTTCTCTGCTATTCATAATGTATTCAGTGGCCAATTCTTCCAGAAGCAGACCTGACCATGTCCTTCTTCCTAGTGTCTTATTCTGGAAGCTCCATTGAAGCATGTCTGTCATAGATGACCCTGCTAGTATTTGAAATACCAGTAGCATAGCTTCCAGCATCACAGCAACACAGACACTACCATAGTTCTATAAAGATTTTATAGACACACACACACACACACACACACACACACATGAGCTATTTCAAAGAAATGACACATACAGTTTTGGGGGCTGGGAAGTCCCAAATCTGTGAGTCAGGCATCAGGCCAGAGAGTTCTCCTGGGTCTCATAGTTGCAGGGACTGACAAAGCCAAAAATTGAAGGCCAGACAGTAGGCTCATGAGGCTGCAGGAGCTGACAAATCCCAAAATCTGCAGGTCAGATCATAGGCTGCTAGCTCACATCCTAAAAACCAGAGGTCAGATGATGGTAAATCAGATTCAGGATCAAGAGATTGAGTGATAGAGCTTTGTCAAAACATCTATATATAATTGGATGCAGGCCACACCTCCAAGGAAACTGATTGGCTTTTTGACTGGTTTGACTTTTCAATTTATTGGATGCTCACATCAGATAAAAAATGAGGGATAATTACATTATATTACATTATGGAAGAACAGTCACTCAAGTGTGTCCCCAACTACTGAGAATCCTAGCTTACCAGGTTGACACATAACATTTACCATCACATTTCCTAAAAATAAATGCCTAGGTATGGGAATATTGTTGTTGTTGTTGTGTGCCATCGAGTTGGACCCGACTCATAGTGACCCCTCCTTGGGTTTCCAAGGCACTATCACTACGGAAGTAGATTGCCCCATCTTTCTTCCGAGGAGTGACTGGTGAGTTTGAACTGCCAGCCTTCTGGTTAGCAGTCAAGTGCCTTAGGCACTATGCTACCAGAGCTCCTAGGAATATTGAGCCAAAGGTATACAATAAGGATTTCACAACCAGAAATAGGCTGTCATTTTTCTAAGAAGAAATGACAACACAGTGATTTCTTCCCTTCCCCTTCCTCCTCTAGAACTGATGAGTGGGACATCTGTTGTTATTAGGTGCTGTTGAGTCAGTTCCAACTCATAGCAACAGAACAAAATACTGCCTGATCCTGCACCATCCTCACAATCATTGCCATGTTTGATCCCATTGTTGCATCCAGTGTGTCATTGCATCTCCTTGAGGGTCTTTCTCTTTTACACGGACACGTTACCAAGCATGATGTCCTTTTCTCTGGGGACTGGTCCTTCCTAATAACATGTCTAAAGTACATGAGATGAACTCTTGCCCTTCTTGCTTCCAAGGACCATTCTGACTCTACTTCTTCCAAGACAGAATTGTTCATTTCTCTAGCAGTCCATGGTACATTCAATATTCTTCTCTAATACCATAATTCAAATGTATTACTTCTTCTCTGGTCTTCCTTATTCATTGTCCAGCTCTTACATGCATATGAGGCAATTGAAAA
>NW_006922687.1:75409-76511 GCF_000298275.1 Orycteropus afer afer | reverse complement strand
TGGTCTCATAGTCGTATAGGCTGCAGATCCGATGGTGTACCAGTCACTAGGACTAATTGTTTCCATGAAATTTTGGTTTTCTACATTCTTCTTTGCTCTGGACAAGGAGAGACCCATCGTTGCATCTAGATGGCAGCTTGCAAGCTTTTAAGATCCCAGTCGCTACTCGCCACAGTAGGAGTTGGAACAATGTTTTGTGTAGTATATTATGCCAATTGAGCTTGATGTCCTCTGCAACTATGGTCCAGAGCCCGCAGGTTCAACTACTCGGTCCCTCTGGGTAGCTGGCTGTGACCAAGCAGTGACTACAACCTTGCCTCTTGTCAGCTCCATTATACACACCTAGGATTTCAGATCGTACACAAAGTTATAGGACCACTGTCTGCCAACCCTATATATGTTCTTGGGTTCACTCCCCACTTCATAGACATAGCTGTTAGTTCAGCCTGTCCACCTATTTATCAATCCATATACCCATGTTTGCCTTCACTAACCACGTTGTACTATATGTGCAAAAGGGTTAATCTTTGTTGTCTGTACCTCCCACATACCTCTCTCTGTCTTTCTCTTCCTCATTGCCACTATATTGATCACTCACATTTGGTACATTGCCTTTCTCTTCACCCACATCAAAACTTGTCTCTTATCTATCTAACCATATTCTCTCCCCTCCCCTCCCACCCCTAGTAACCAACAAAGAAAATATCCTTTCATAGATAAGCATTTCCTTGACTTTTACAATAATAGACTAATACAGTATTTGTCCTCTTGAGATTGACTTATTTCACTCAGCATAATGTCCTCCAAGTTCATCCCTGTTATGCAGTGTTTTGCAGATTCTACATTATTTATTAGGGTTGCATAGTATTCCCTTGTGTGTATGTACCATAGTTTGGATATCCATTCCTCAGTTGATGGACACCTAGGTTGTTTCCATCTTTTGGGTATTGTAAATAGTGCTGCGATGATCATGGGTGTGCATTTGTCTTTTCTTGTCATGGCTCTCACTTTTTTAGGGTATATACCTAGTAATGGAATGGCTGGGTCAAATGGTATTTCTAGTTCCAATTTTCAAAGGAATCGCCATACTACTTTCCACAAT
>NW_006922687.1:67058-70497 GCF_000298275.1 Orycteropus afer afer | reverse complement strand
TGGAATCTTGTAGAACATTGACTCTTTAGGTTGTCTCTATGTGCTGGTTACGTGTTGATTTGTTTTCTCTTGATTTTATGATTTAATATTTTGAAAGGCTGAAGCTGGTGTATTTTATTTTATTATTCATTCAGGTATGTTGGGTCGCTCTGCTATTTTCTTTGTGACAGTGGAATCACTGTGTGGAATGTGGATATGTGTTTCTGTTTGTCATAAAGAGGGTTCAGTGTTCAAAGCAGGAGTTTTTATGGTAATTGGCTGAATATGGTTTCTTCTGTTGAAAGAGTGAAGTTATTGGCGGAGAAAGGTGAGAGCAAAAGAAGGAAAGCTTAGTGTTTTTAGGGTCGGTTTCTAGGGCTTTGTGCAGGCTCTTATTGATGACATAGTTATTTACAAGACCGCGGCTCAATCTCAGGAAAAATAACTGTTGTTGGGGGTTTGCAACTTTCCCCCAGGTTCAGGCACACTTAGAGACCCCACTTCCAAGCACACTTAAAGACCCCATTTGCAGCACCAATGATCTGATCCAAGGCAAAAGAGCCGGTCCAAGGCAAATTCCCGGGACTGCACTCAGCTGTGGCTTTTTCTCTCTCCCCACCCCTTCCATCCGCAGCGCTGGTGCAATCCTGCCAGACCGCTTATGGCTCTGGAGTTTGTCTGTGATACCGCCCAACTGTGGTGCCAAAGGTGCCCGTGATTTTAGCTGTTCTGGAGTCGGGGGAGTACATGCTAGTAAACTATGTTCCCACTATCCTTGACCAAATAATCACGATGTCTTCCAGGCTGACCCAAACCCAATTGGTGACCCACTGAGAGGGGAGGGAGTTCTCCCTCCTGGCACAACAGTGAGTTCTCCGCTTGAGTTTCAGTGGTAGTGTGCACCTCGCCTGCACCCGGGAGACCCAAATTACCAACAAAATCAGTTGCTGGAGGCAGGTCCCTGGGGCTGGGCTCTGGGTTGTTGCAGTGGTCACTGGTATGTTGATATAGGGTGTCTTCTTTCTTGGGTCATGGGGATCTCAGGTGGACGCCCTTGCCCTCCAGTCAGTGACTGCTCCAGGGATGTTTCCAATGGCCTCACAGCTGCCTATCCATCCTCTGCCACGTAGCTGTTTCTTAAATAATCTCCCTGTGTCTTTCCTCTAATTCTGTTCTTCTGTGTTTGGTGCACTCTGATTCAGTGAGCTGTTCGGAGGACCAAAATCACTAATTCAAACTGCTTTACCTAGTTTTTCAAGCACTTAGATGGTAGTGGGATATAGCGTCCTACTTACTGACGAGACTCCATTTTGAATCTACTTTTAACACTTTAAAAGAGATACTTCACAGCAGATTTGCCCAATGCAATGCATTGTTTAATTTTTTGACTGCTGCTTTTGTGTGCATCAGTTGTGGATCCAAGTAAAATGAAATCTTTCACAACTTCAGTCTTTTCTCTGTTTATCGTGATGTTGCTTATCGGTCCAGTTGTGAAGATTTTTTTTTTTTTTTTTACGTTGACATGTAGTCCATACTGAAAGCTATAGCCTTTGATCTTCATCAGTAAGTGCTTCAAGTCTTCTTCGCCTTTAGCAAGCCAGGTTTTGTCATCTGGATATTGTAGGTTGTTATTGAGTATTCCTTCAATGAGATAGTTCGACACAGTGGCTGCGATGATGGGCTCAAGTATAGCAGGGATCATAGAGCTGGCGTGGGATCGGGCAGTGTTTCATTCTGCTGTGCATGGGGTCGCTATGTGTCAGAAATGACTCAACGGCACCTAACAACAACAACAGCATTGAGTATTCCTGCAATCTTGATGCCATGTTGTTCTTAATATAGTCTAGTTTCTTGGATTGTTTGCTCAACATACAGATTGGATAAATATAGTGAAAGGATACAACCCTGACACACAGTTTTTCTGATTTTAAACCATACATTATCTTTGTTCTGTTTTAATTACTGCCTCTTGGTCTATGTACAGGTTGTACATGAGCAAAATTATGAGCTTTAAACCTGTGCTTTTTAATGTAAGATCAACATGTGGTTATTTGAATTAAACAAAATTCAAAATTCAGTTTCTCAGTTGCAGTGACCACATTTTAAGTGCCCAGTAGCCACATGTGGCTAATGACTACTGTTTTGGATAGCACAGATACAGTAGATTTCTGTCATTGCAGAAAATTTTGGGGGGCATTTCTGCCTTAGAGTTTCTCAAGATGTCTGTGTTGGCATCGTGTATAGAAGTTATTTTTGGGGTGAGAGTTTGCTTTGCATTGAGAGTCTGATTAGCATTCCTGCTCAATGTCCATTAATTGCTGACAGTGCTCTACCTTGAATCAATATGACAAATAAAACCTACTTCCACATTTAGCATGTGCCCCAGAAGGGAACAAAGTTATCCTCATCTGAGACCCATTTTCTTAGAAGAAAGCATCTTCTGACGTTTTAGAGATGGCTTCTGGTTGGCTCTGCCTGGAAAGAGGGAGACTTGGAAAGATAGCCCTGACTCAGGATTTAACCTCTGTACTCCACTCCCATTTTCTTCCCTTCTCCTGATAACCTGTTTTCTGCTTCTTGGGAATTTCAGGAATAAGACCCTGCAGATGGAAAAGATCAAGGCCCGTTTGAAGGCTGAGTTTGAGGCCCTTGAGTCAGAGGAGAGACACCTGAAAGAATACAAGCAGGAGATGGACCTTCTACTACAGGAAAAGATGGCCCATGTGGAGGAACTCCGACTGATTCATGCTGACATCAACGTGGTATGTGGCTGGTTGCTTAGAGGCTACTTCTGGGCTCCTTGAGGCAGTGACAACAGTGAGTACGATAGCCTCTCCTTGAAAAACTGCTGTCACCAACCAGGGGGAGCAGGATGTGGTGGAAGGAGCCAGGAGTTCTGAGATCTAGCCCTGGGTTTATCACTAGCTAAGTATATGTCAGTGGACAGTCTTTTCTCTCTGGGCCTCAGTTTCCCTCTTTGAATATATATATATATATGCCTGCCTATCATAATGGCACATAACAACACAACAACATCATAATGGTGCTCCCCTGTTTGACTTCCTTCTTTGGAAATTCTTGTAACATGGAAAACAAACTCTTTGCTAAGGTTTGCTAAGCCCTTCACTTTTGGAAGTAATCAAGCAGAATCTAAATAATAGCTTGTCTAGGCTGTTGTATTGGTGATTCTTTCTTCTGGAGAGAGGTTGGAGATACTGACTTGCAAGATCCCTTCCAAGCTTTAGAGCCTATGAAAATAAGTATTTTTTAAATTACATTTGAAGGAATTTCTTTTCTTGGGAAACTCATTTCTGTGGCAGCACTTATTTCCTGATGTCACCAGGCTTAGGAACTTTTATATATAGGTAATTATATATATATAGGAGCTGTGTTAGCATAGTGGCTAAGGCACTTGACTGCTAACCAGAAGGCTGGGAGTTCAAACCCACTAGCCACTCCT
>NW_006922687.1:61273-66937 GCF_000298275.1 Orycteropus afer afer | reverse complement strand
AGACCATATATTTGTCCTTTTGTGATTGACTTAATTAACTGAGCATAATGTATTTGATGTTTATCCAAGTTGTAGCATGTCTGAGAACTTCACTTTTCTTTAAGGCTCTAGTATTCCATTGTGTGTATGTACCACAATTTGTTTTTCCATTCATATGTTGATGGACACTTGGGCTATTTCCACCTTTTTTGCTATTGTGAATAATGCTGCACTGAACATTACTGTCCTTATCTATTCACATCATTACTTTTAGGTTCCTAGGGTATATACCTAGGAATGGAATTGCTGGGTCATATGGTAGTTCCATTTCTAATTTTTCAAGAAATTGCCATACTGTTTTCCACAATGGTTGTGCCATTTTATATTTCTACCTACAGTTAATAAGGGTTCTGATATATCTTCATCAACATTTCTTTTCTGGTTTTTCAGACATTACCATGCTAGCAAAGATTAGGTGATATATCATTGTAATTTTTATTTGCATCTCTCTAATGGCTAATAATTGAGCCCTGGTTCACAATGGTTAAAGCTCTACACTGCATACTAGAAGTCAGCGGTTCTAATCCACCAGCCATTCTTGGGGAAAGATGTCATGGTCTACTTCTGTAAAGATTTACAGTCTTGGAAACCCACTGGGGCAATTCTGCTCTTTTCTATAGGGTCACTATGAGTCAGAATTGACTCCATACCAATTAGTTTGGTTTTTGCAGTGGCTAGTAAAGGAGCCCTGGTAGTGCAATGGTGAAGTGCTTGGTTGCTAGCTGAAAGTATGGCGCTTTGAACCCACCAGCCTTGCAACCTGCTACTGGAACAATTAAAAAATACCAACTTGTTGGCCAACAAGTCACTGTGAATCAGAATTTACTCAACAGCAGACACACACACACACACAAACAATGACTGAAGATGAGCATCTTTTCATGTGTTGGCTGCTTGACTCTCCTCTTTGATGAATTGTCTCTTCATGTCCTTTGCCCATTTTTGATTGGATTATTTGTCTTTTTCTTGTTAGGTTTTGTAAGTTTTATATATACTTGGATAATAGATACTTATCAGATATATCATTCCTGAAGATTTTTTCCTGATCTGTAGATTATCTTTTTGCTCTTTTGATAGTCTTTTGATGAATACAAGTATTTAAATTTTATGAGGTCCCACTTGTCCATTGTGCCTTGTGCTGCTCATGCATTTGTACTTGTATTTGAGTCAGGCCTAGAATCTTAAGTGAAATATGAGTGAAATGTGGGCAATAAGCACGTAGGATTATCTGTGTCAGAGATCACAGGATTCTTGACTAATTAGGAGTTGGCAGCTTTGCTGTCAGCCAACCAAGGATAGAGAACGAATGAAAGGAGCAAAATATTTACCACAGAGGGGCTAGAAATTTATGCCAGTGGATCTCATTGTATATCAGAGTCACATTGAGGGTCTATTGAAACAGAGTGTGGGGCTCCACCCCAGAGTGTTTGATTATATGTGTCTGGGGTGATTTTTTTGTTGAGGTGTCAATTCTGACTCGTAGAGACCCCATGTATTACAGAGTAGAGCTGCCTTATAGGGTTTTCTTGGCTGTAATCTTTACAAAAGCAGATTGTGAGGTCTTTCTGCCATGGAGCCACTGGTTGGCTTTTGAACCAGTAACCTTTTGGTTAGCAACCAAGCACTTAAACATTGTGTCACCAGGGCTCCAATATCTTGGATAGAGCCCAAGAGTTTGCATTTCTAATGAGTTCACAGGTGATGCTGAGGCTACTTGTCTGGAGACACATCTTGAGAACCTGTGAACTAAGAGAAAGGCCATTGGCCCAGGATGCAGAAGCACTGAGATTTTATCAAGGTTTTATCCCTAAGAAGTGTTTCCCTGAAAAAGTCCCTTCATCTAAGTTCTATTTCTCGGATCTGTAAAATGGCCATGTTGTTGTTGTTGTTATGTGCTGTCGAGTTGGACCCGACTCATAGTGATCCCTCCTTGGGTTTCCGAGGCAGTATCACTACAGAAGTAGATTGCCCAACTTTCCTTCCGAAAAATGGCTGGTGGGTTTGAACCACCAACTTCTGGTTAGCAGTCAAGTGCCCTAGGCACTATGCTAAAATGGCCATAGGATGAACTAAATGAGCTATTAAGGCTATTTTGGGTCTAAATTGCTATACTTGAATGATAGCTACAATTTATTGAGCTTTTACTCAGTGTTATCCCCTGTATTGAGTGCTTTATGTGATTTTGCTCATTGAACCATCACCAAAATTGTATGAAGTAGGCATTATTATTATTATGCCACTACAAATGAAACTGAACCTTGACCAGAGTCACACAGAGAGGACCTGGCAGATCTAGGGCTTGAACATAGGTTGATTTGGCTCTGGAGCTATTTAAAAAAAAAAAAAAAAACACCTCACTGCTGTTGAGTTGGATACAACTCATAGTGACTCCTCCTTGGGTTTCTGAGATGGTATCACTACTGAAGTAGATTGCCCATTCTTCCTTCCGAGGAGTAGCTATTGGGTTTGAACCGCCAGCCTTCTACTTAGCAGTCAAATGCCTTAGGCACTACGCCACCAGAGCTTTGAGGTCATGTCTCTGTGACCACTACTCTCTACATTCTAGATGGAGAACACCATCAAACAGTCTGAGAATGACCTAAACAAGCTGCTAGAGTCTACCCGGCGGCTGCATGATGAGTATAAGCCATTGAAGGAACATGTGGATGCCCTGCGCATGACCCTGGGCCTGCAGAGGCTCCCTGACCTATGTGAAGAGGAGGAAAAGCTCTCCTTGGAGTAAGCTATCTGCCTCCTGTCCCTGCAACACACACACACAGACACACGCACACATATGCATACAGTCATGCATACACCCACCAAGCCTGTCTGGAAAGTCAGGGTACCTGGTCCTAGCCCTAGGCTTGTCAGTGGCTGACTCATTGCATGACCTTGGGCAAGTTTTTACTGACCTGTTATATCAGAAAATGGATGATTAGACTAGAATTATTAGATGGTTTCTTAAAGTTCTTTTGTGATTTTAACAATCTCAGACAATGTCTGTGAGTCTTAAGAGCTCACTTCCTAAGTCAGGGTCTAGAAGGCTTGTCCAGAAACTTTGAGAACAGAAAGCTGAGCTTACATGGTCTCTGGGGGCTAGACTGAAACTTCATATTATGATCCCCAGAAGTAAGATCTACATCTAACTTACAGAGAGAGAAATTTCACCTCAGTAGAAGGAAGCATTTTCTAAAGGTAGAGCAGGCTGTTTGTGGAGGTGGTGAGCTTTATATTCATAGAAGTATGACAGCAGAGGCCTAAAGATGCTTAAATAGGAATACTGCAAAAGAGGTCAAAGTATGGGATAGACATGAAGATTGAATGCCCTTTTGAGGACCTGGCCATCCCTGGGATTTCTTGATCTGGCTCCGTCAGAAACAAGGAGCATGATGATTACGCTTCCCAGCAAACAGTGAGCCTGGTACCCAGGGAGAAGAGCCTTGTGCTCAGGAGGGTAGAGGAACTTTCTGTAGTGAGCCACAGTCCAACCCTTGGTTCTGTGGCATGGAGTCCTTAAAAGGGCCAAAGTTCCTCTTGCTTTCAGAATGATCCAGCCAATGTCTCTCATCTCCAAAGTTACTTTGAGAAGCAGAAAGCAGAGTGGCAGACGGAGCCTCAGGAGCCCCCCATCCCTGAGTCCCTGGCCGCTGCTGCTGCCGCCGCCCAACAACTTCAAGTGGCTAGGAAGCAGGACACTCGGCAGACAGCCACCTTCAGACAACAGCCTCCACCTATGAAGGTGAGTGAGCTGGGCATGGGGTGTGAAAACAAGGTATCTTAAGGCAGGCCCATGGAAGGCTGTGTCTGATGCTTTGGCCTTACTAATTTGGGACCTTCCTTAAACAGCCTTTGCCTAGGACACAAGACAAGGCATAGCATGGGTGTTCTGTAATGAACCCCACCAGTTTTGTTGCCCCACACCTCCAGAGAATTTAGAATGCTAGGAGATTGGCAGCCCCTACTAAAGTATAATTTTCAAACAGTTAAAAACATGACTCATACAAATATATAGTGAGCATGTGTCATTAATGAGGAAACCAACAGTATTATATGGCTGGTTCCAAGAACATTAGATGAATAGATATTTAAATAGTCAGGAAAGGAAAGGAATGCTCAAATAACTTTGCAAAGTTAGGTACAGAACTGTTAATGTCCTAAACCAGTTGCCATTGTGTCATTTCCTACTCATGTATGTCAGAGAAGAACTGTATTCCATAGGGTGTTCAATAGTTGAGTTTTTTGGAAGTAGATCATTGGGCCTTTCATCCTAGTCACCTCTGGCTAGTCTTGAATCTCCAACTGTTCAGTCAGCAGCATAGTGCATTAACCATTTGCACCCAGGGGATTCTGATTTATATCTTACAGGGCAATAAAAGTATTCTCTTCATGGTTATCTGTTTGGAAAATCAGATTTGCATCTATTCTGGGCAAAAACTAGTTTACTCAGAGTTTGGGCCTTCAAGACTGAATAGCAAAACAAAGCAGTGTTCTCCTAGAGCAGGACTCTCAGGCCAACTCTGACCTGCTTCCTGATTTTGTAAAGTTCAGTTGATACATATCCATGCCCATTTGTTTAAGTGTTGTCTATGGCTTCTTTCACATAAAATGGTAGATTTGAGTAGTTATGACAACGGTCATATGACCTGACCCAAAGTCTAAAATCTTTACTGCTTTGCTGTTTACAAAAAAATTTACTGAGCCCTTTTGTAGAGAACTAAATAATCCTTGGGTTGGCCTATTAGATAACACTTCAGTATAATACTGAATGGATATTCAATCCTCATTTTGCCTTATTTCAAAGTTTTGGATACTTTTTTTCTCAACACCCTCTCTAACCTGGGTTATATCCCTCACTCCCCTATTCTATGGCCCCCCAAAAATACTGATCTCCCTCCTTGAGTCTCACTCAATGATTACTGCTCCCTCCTAATGGGAAATCACAATTGCTTTCTGGACCCCTGGGCTCAGCCATAGCCTAAAAGAATCTCATCACTAACTTTCTTTGTCCTGTACCCCTCCACTAGGCCTGCTTGTCATGTCACCAGCAAATTCACCGAAATGCACCCATATGCCCTCTGTGCAAAGCCAAGAGCCGGTCCCGGAACCCCAAAAAGCCAAAACGGAAGCAAGATGAATGAAGAAAGGGAGAGAGAGCTCTGCCGCTCATAACCCTTCCCTTGGCCAGAGTGATTGATGTCCTGACGTGAAACCACCCTTTCCCAATCTCACCAAATCTCCTATTTAATGTCAAGGAAACACAACTCCTCTCACTTTGGCCTTCTTTCTTTCTGTTCTTGGGATATCTGATGTAAGAAGAGATATGGTTCAGGTCCTGATGAGTGTGTCTGATGACCCCTTCTCTCCTACTGTCATCTCAACCCCTCCCCTTGTTTGGAGCTAAGGGAGAGATAGAAGGCCCAGATGTGATTCTCTGTCTCTTGTGCCTGAGGCCTGTGGCCTAAGGAGAGGCTGAGGGCTTGGGGGTGGGGGGCATATCTTCTTCCAGGTGAAGGCTCTAATGTTCCCCGTCCCTGTATTTTTATTTTTTCTTAGACTCTGAAGGAACTTGTTGTACTTCCCAAGAGGCTTGGTGCATATATCTCACCCTACCCTCATCTCCTCCTT
>NW_006922687.1:59314-60963 GCF_000298275.1 Orycteropus afer afer | reverse complement strand
CCTGACTAAGTCAGCAGTCACTGGGGCTTAAGGCTTTGCTTTAAGGGATGCCTTAGTCTGAGATGGGCCCCAGGTTGATATCTATGTTAGCTTTTGTTAAAACCATTTCTCTGACACCTGTCTAGTGGTATATCTTAGGGAGAAGAAGAGTGGGCTGGGATTCAAGTGAGTGCCAATCAAATGAGTGCCCACATAAGCACATGAGTGGGGCTTCCTCTCTATTCATTCCATTTCTATAAGGAAGCCTCAGTTTAGGACATCTGCTGGCCACCCCTTTTCTGTGGATTGTACAGGTGGTCTGCTCTTGTACCCCCTGCCCCTCCAAAAAAAAAAAGAAAAAAAAAAAGAAAAGGCACTGAGTTTTCCAAGCTTCACATCTCTACTTTCTATCAAATCCAGGTTTCTAGTCAAGTCACTATCAGACTAAAGGGGCAGGAACTCAGCCTGGCTGATTGAGAAGTTTTATCCCATAGTCCCTAATGGGAGGGAGGTGGATTTTTTTTTCCCTTCCATCCTTAACTGTAGTTTTAAATTGCTACAGTGTCTGTGTGTTCACAATATAAAAGATTCTTCTGCTCTTTGAAAGTAAATGTGTCGTGTCTGTATAAATCCTTTTAAATAAACATTTGTTAATTGGAATAAATGCTAACTGAGTGGCTATTGTGTACTAGGCTATACAAAAGATATAATTCCATATAACCCTGACAGCTGGCCTTCTTCACTCTAATTCACTCCACCTTACGAATGAGGAAACCAGGCACACTACGGCACAATAATTAACCCAATTCTTATGGTAATTTCCGTTTATTGCGCACATGTTCTGTGTCAGATCTATACGTAAGATACTTTGTATATATGATTGTATTTGACTTTCAAAACAGCCTTACAAGCTACATATTCTTATTGCCATTTTCCAACAAAGACAATTGAAAGTCAGAGTTCAATAACTTGTCTAGAGTTAAACAACTACTAAGAAGAAGTTTCAGGATTTGATCCAAGATTTGTCTGATACCAAGGTGCATTATTTTCTACATCCTGTCCCTGATCTTATTATTATTATTTATTTAAGCTTTTCTTCCTTTTTGGGATGATTGAAATAACTCTGGAAATGAGGGACTAGGAATCCAAAGAATAATTCCCCCACACACACCCCATGGGACCAACTCTGAAGGGACAGCCCTGTTTCAGAGCTTCCTGTAGGGTGGACTGAGTTTTCCATCAAGACTAAGTCACAGCTCAACATCTACCTTTGTCCAATCCTGGCACTTTCCCTTCCCTTTCATATGTGTTGATCCTGGGGGCATTCCTTAATTTGTTGTTGTTGTTGTTAAGTGCCGTCGAGTCATTTCCGACTCATAGTGACCCCATACACAGCAGAACGAAACACTGCCCAATCCCGTGCCAGCCCCACAATCCCTGCTATACTTGAGCCCATCAACGCAGCCACCGCGTCAATCCATCATGTTGAAGGCCTTCCCCTCTTTCGTCAACCTTCCACCCTACCAAGCATGACATTCTTCCCCAGGGAATCGTCCCTTCTTACAACATGACCAAAATAGGTGAGACGAAGTCTGGCCATTCTTGCTTCTGAGGAGCATTCTGGCTGCACTTCCTCCAGGACAGATCTGTTAGTTCTTTTAGCAGTCCAT
>NW_006922687.1:54295-57800 GCF_000298275.1 Orycteropus afer afer | reverse complement strand
ATCCACTTTGGTCTTCTCTTCTTTTCTTGTCTTTTTAGTGATCTCTTGCTTTCTTCATGGATAATGTTCTTGATATCTTCCCATAATTCATCTAATTAATATTCTGTAAAGTTGGCATATGGGCAGCATCTGACCTCCTCTAACTTTACAAGGGCAGAGGAGGATCAAGATCAAAACCAATAACCCAAAGCTGATTCCTATGGGCCAGAGGTCAGACATGCCTCCATTCTCCAACCTTCAATCAGGACAGCCTCCCCTCAGTCATGCCCAAAGGTAAGACTCTGGCCCTCGACTTCTAGACCTGGCCTCTGCCCTGCTTGGGCAAGTGTTACTAAGCTCTTTTAGTTCAACTGATAAATGTCTCGGGACACCCACTCCACCAGCAAGCCTCCAAAGGCACTCAGCTTTCTCATTCAGTGGGCTGAGAAGTTCTGTTGCCTCTGCTGCCACCATTTCTCTGGTGCTTCTCACCATCTCTTGCTATATCTGGTGTCACAGCTGTCTGTCTCTTGAATCAAAGAGGTTCAATGGAGGGATCTTGGGTCCAGAGAACAAGCTCCTTGCCTGGCTCATCTTTCTTGATGGTAGTGAGATTCCCCCCTTTCACCTCTGGGATGGCTCATTTTAAGCCTAGGGAGATGACAAAATTGACCAATTCCCACGTTAGGATTTCATACACATTATTTAAATTATCTCACCCTCATAAGGGTGCCATATGCCTTCCTTATTTACATTATTAAAAAGCTATCCATTCCCCTTGTTGGCCCATAAGCACCTCATATTTGCATAGTCCTACCAGCCTCGGAAACCCAAGGAGGGATCACTATGAGTCGGGTCTGACTCGATGGCACATAACAACAACCAATCATCTGGTGGTAGTCACAAAGACCATGGCTGGAAGTGCCATATCAAGCAATTCACTGCATTTCATATTCTGTACACTAACCTGTCCCAATGCTTCCCAAAGAACCTAATGTCTGACAGAAACCTCTCTGTGCCTTAGTGGGGCTGTTGTGAGCATTGCCAGGCACATAGTAAGCATTCAATAAGTGTTAATCCTTTCTCCTCACTGTGCCTCTGAGACCAGGTAGATTGGGTGACCAGAAGTACAAATTACTATTTGTCTTGCCTGACTTGCCCAAGACCATATAACAAGTTAAGACCAAAGCCTTTACTAGAGCCTATGCCTTTCAGTTTGGGAATTGCCCAGTCTGGGGCTCTCTTTACATTCTTGACACAATTGTATGCCTGCTTTGTGTAAGAATAAGCTCTTACACAGAAGGTAGGCTCTCACTACACAGGGGAAAACAAAACAAAAACCAAACCCACTGCCATCAAGTCAATTCTGACACACAGCAACACTATAGGACAAAGTAGAACTGTCTTAGAGGGTTTCCAAGACTGAGTCTTTACAGGAGCATACTACCACATCTTTTTTCCCACAGAGTGGCTGCTGGGTTGGAACTGCCAACCTTTTGTTTAGCAGCCCAATGTTTTAACCACAGTGCCACCTGCACTCCCTCCCAGGGTGATTTTAGAAGCTCTGCTTGTGAAGTCCAGTTTCCTGTTACTATTTATGTCCTCTGCTTTCTCACAGCAATGATAGCATCTTAGCATTGATTAACATCTCCCAGAGTTAATTAAGGGAATCCTGTTAACCCAGTGCCATGTGTGAGTTAGTTACTTAAGCTCTCTGGGCCTCTGTTGTCTCATATATGATACTGGAATAGTAATAGTCCTTTCCTCATACCACTGTTAAAAAGATTAACTGAGCTAATTCATGTAAGAGAGCTCTGGTAGCATAGTGCTTAAGGCACTTGACTGCTAACCAGAAGGCTGGCGGTTCAAACCCACCAGCCACTCCTTGGAAGGAAGATGGGGCAATCTACTTCTGTAGTGATACTTCCTCAGAAACCCAAGGAGGGGTCACTATGTGTTGGGTCTGACTTGATGGTACATAACAACAACAACAATACATGTAAAGTGCCTATAACACCTGATACAGTGCCCTTTATGAAGCTGATGAGACTCAGGCTTTGCCACCAGCAGCCACTTTAACTGAAAGAGACATAATTCCTTAATAAGGATCCTCAGTTTCCATCACATTCTCTTCTGTTTGTGGCTGTGGAAGGAAGACCATCCTTAAACAAGCACTCTCCACTGGTGGTTTAGGTAGTGTTTCCCATGCTGCACCCACCCACTGCCATTGAGTTGGCTTCAACTCATAATAACCCTATAGGACAGAGTAGATCTGCCTCATGGGGTTTGCAAGCCTTTAAATCTTTAAGGAAACTTGTTCCTGTGGAGGGACTGGTGGGTTTGAACTGCTGACCTTTTTGGTCTGCAGCCAAATTCTTTAACCACTATGCCTGAGAGCTCCACACTGCACAGTACAGGAAAATGACATTGACCTAGGAGTCAGTTGTTCTTGGCTTCAAATCCCGGATATTCTATTTACTAACAGGGCATCCTTGAACAAGTGTCTTGGTTCTCTAGTGCTAAGGTAACAAACATACCACAAATGGATGGCTTTAACAAACAGGAAATTATTCTCTTACAGTTTAGGAGGGTAGAAGTCCAAATTCAGAATGCTAGCTCTAGGGGCTGGGTCTCCTTGACCTTGGGCTTCAGCTCTGCCTCTTATTCCCAGCCCATTGGAGTTGAAGGCACCTCGTAACTCATGCAGCTGCTTACTGCTGAGGCTGTTGAACCCAAGGTTGGCAAGTAGAATGGGACAATCCCAAAGTCTACAGGCACTACAGCAGATCACTGGTCCAAGTCCAGGAACAATCCCACAATCAGCAGGCACACAGCAGGCCACTGAGATGAAGAGTCAGACAAATGCAAGTTTCAGATGTGCCAAAAAGCTGGAGACCTTCTTCAAGTTTTTTCCATATATACTAGAAGCAGACCACACCTGAAGGCAACTACTTAGGTGCTCACAGCAGATTTCACTGTGGATGTGATTACAATCTCTTCATGAGGAATAACTACATCCAGCTGCCCCAAAACTCAAAATCATGGCCCAGAAAAGTTGACACACAACTTTACCACAGCAAGTTATCAAAATTCTCAGAACTGTGGTTTCCTTGTGTGTAAAATGGAGATAACATCTGTTGTGTGGGGTTACAGGGAAATTTGAAAAGACTAAGAGGAGGATCGACATTTAATAGGTTATTATTTTACTAGGTTCTTATTTTAACACATATGGCAGTCTTTCACACACTTTATCATATATGAGAGATGGTGTGTAGTGGCTAAGAGCATAGATCCTAAAGCCAAGTAGTCTGGATTCAAAGCTCTGCCATTTGCTAGCTGTGTGACCTTAGGTGAGTTCATTAACTTTATAAAGCCTCAGTTTCCCCATCTGCAAAAGGGGTATAATAATAGTACTTAAATTACTGGATTGTTGTGAAGATTAAATTAGCTGATATTTGTAAAATGCACACAGCAAGACCTTTTTGAGTTTGATAAATACTGCATGACATCATCTTAGAGACAAGAA
>NW_006922687.1:49590-53935 GCF_000298275.1 Orycteropus afer afer | reverse complement strand
ATATTAATGATATTTCTTTGGAATGGGCACAAATATGGATCTCTTCCAGTCACTTGGCCAGGTAGCCATCCTCCAAACAAAAACTGTTGCAGCAGTATATTGACAGGGAACTTCCAGAAATTCAAGTGGGATTCAGAAGAGGACATAGAACAAGGGATATCATTGCTGATGTTAGACAGAAAATTTTTGTATATTTGTTGGAAGAGAAATTTGCTAATATGACAAAAGATGAGAGGCTATGCATTCAGGAAGTTCAATGAACCACAAATAGGCAAGTCACCAAAATAAAATCACCAAGACATATCATAATCAAACTTTCCAAGGACAAATTAAGAATCCTGAAGGCAGCATAGGAAAAATGAAACGTTACCTCTAAAGGGAAACAAATAAGAATAAGCTCTGATTTATCAGCAGAAACAGTACAGGTGAGTAGGCAATGGAATAACATATATAAAACGCTGAAAGAAAAAATTGCCACCCAAGAAGTTTATGTCCATAAAATTGTCTCTCAAATATAATGGTGAAATTAGGATATTTCCAAGTAAACAGAAATTAAAAGAATTTGTAAAAACCATACCACCTTTACAAGAGATGCTAAAAGCACTGTTTCAGAGAACCAACAACAGCAGACAACAACTTGTGATTAGCGCACATGACAACATAGCCTAAAACCCAAATATAGAAGTATCCAATGTAAAATAAACTTACAAGAATGAAAATGAAACCAGCGACATTGATTTGTATATGAGGACAAATAAAAAGCAAAAACAGGGAATAAATAGTGTAGTTACAGAATCCAAACATAGAGGAAGTTAACACAATTTCCAGATAGATCAGATTTTTTCACTTGAGAAGAAAATAATAAATTCCAGGATAATTGAAAAGAAAATTAATAAATGTTCTTATCAAAATAAAAAAATAGGAAAAGCACAAATATTTAGCAAATACTAAAACAATAGCAACAAAAAAAATTTATTTAAAAAATCATAGACAAAATTAGCTCAGCCCCCAAAATTATATGCAACAAAGAATTCAGCAACACCACACACACACACACAAATGACACCAGTGTATTCTTACTTGCCAATAATTATACTAAATGCAAATGAATTAAAGGCACCACTCAAGAAACAGACAGTTGCAGAATGGATTTTTTTTAAAAATAACCCATCAATATGCTGTCTACAAAACACTCAACTTTTTTGTGTCTACAAAGACAAAATTAGACTAAAAAACAAAGACTGGAAAAAGTATATCAGGCAAATAGCAATCAAAAGAGAACAGGAGTGGCAATATTAAATTTGATAAAACTGACTTCAAGACAGAAGCCAAGAGACAAGGAAGAACATTATATAATGATTGAAGAGTCAATAGAAAAAGAGGATATAACCATGATAAAAATCTGTGCACTCAATGAAAAAGCCCCAAAATACGTAAATAAAATATTAAGAGTTGAAAAGAGAAATAGACAACTTCCTAATAATAATAATAATAATAATAATAAAGCAAACTCATTGCAGGCAAGTTGGGTCCAACTCATAGTGACCCCTCCTTGGGTTTCCAAGGCAGTATCTGTATGGAAGTAGATTGCCAAACCTTCCTTCCAAGGAGTGGTTAGTAGGTTTAAACTTTCAGACTTCCAGTTAGCAGTCAAATGTCTTAGGTACTATGCCACCAGTAGGAGACTTTAATATACCACTTTCAATGAGGGATAAAACAACCAGAAAGAAACTTAACAAAGACACAGAAGAACAAAAGAACACACTCAACCAACTTGACATTATAAAACATGTACAGAGCACTTCATTCAACAACAGCAAATATATGTTTTTTTCAAATGCACATGGAACATTCTCCAGAAGAGACTATATGTCAGGCCACAAAGCAAGCCTCAATAAACTTAAAAACTTTGAAATACTGCAAAACATCTTCTCAGATCACAATACTTTAAAATTAGACATCAACAATGGGAAAATCAAGAGAAAATTAAACAAACAAATGGAAACTGAGTAACACCCTGTTTAAAAACTACTGGGCAGGAAAATTCCAGCAAGATGGAGGAATAGGCAGAGAAGCTTCACAGACCTCTGCAACAAAGCAATGAGAAACCAATTGAAACTGATACAGAAGATGATCCTGGAACCCTGAGCTTTGAAGGCAAGGATAAAGAAATGGATTAATACTAACTACTAGAAGAACTTGAATGAAAACAGAGAAAAAGGATCTCTGGTGGCATAGTGCCTAAGGCATTTGACTGCTGTCCAGAAGGCTGGTGATGGCCAATACCAGCTCAACTCACCCTCAACTGTTCTTTATGAACAACTAACAGATCTGTGTACACACTCTCATTCTCCATTACACACACCAGGAGATGGGGGTGTGTGTGCATAAGTGCTAACAACTAGCAAATAGAGGAGCACAGTGCCCCGGTCACACAGGTATATCAAAACAAAATAAAGGAAAAAAAAATCTTGGATGAATAACACCAACATACAACCACAAATTAAACATAAATACAACATCCCAATGTCTCAGAGACAACTGACCATCCTAGTCCAAACAAAAAGGCAAGATAAAGTAAAACAAACAAGGGATAAGGATAGAAACCCAGAAAATATCACTGAGAAACATTGGAACTCCATTATAAGAAATTGAAAAGAATTATACTTGGGTACCTTCAATGGATTGAGAGACAGAACAAGGAAAATACAGACAAGATCTAAGAAAACACTGACAAAATTAAGGAAAACACAGACAAAACAATAGAAAATTTTAAGAAAACAATACAAAAACAAATTGACACACACAAAAATAATTAGAAATGATACAAAAACAACAAATAGAAATCCAGAAGATTAATACTAAGATTTCAGAAGTAGATAACACATTGAATGGGCAAAAGTATAGAATAAAATCAGTGGAAGACAGAATTAATAAGACTGAAGACAAATGCCCCAATATTACTTTGTTAAGGGATAAATTAGAAAAAAAAATATGAAAATGAAATGAAAAAAGTCTGGAATCGTGTGGCATACCATCAAGAGGAAAAGCCTACATGTGATCAGAATTGCAGAACAATAAGACACAAATAAAATCACAGAGAAAATTGTCAAAGATTTGTTGGAAGAGAATTTCCCCAATATGTTGAAAGATGAGAATTTATCCATTTAGTAAATTCAACACCCCCAAACAGGATAGATCCCAAAAGAAAATCACCAAGACATATAATCAAACTCATCAAATTCAGACAAAGAAAGAATACTGAAAGCAGCATGGGAAAAACGAAGTTATTGACAAAGGACAACTGGTAAGACTAAGCTCTGATTTCTTTGCAGAAACTATGGAAGTGAGAAGGCAGTGGGATGATGTATATAAATCCCTGAAAGAAAAATTATCCAACCAAGAATTATATACCCAGCAAAATTATCTCTCAAATATAAGGGTGAAATTAGGAAATATACAGAGAAACAGAAATTAATGGAATTTGTTAAAACCAGAACAACCTTACAAGAGATGCTAAAAGCAGTCCTTTGGACAGAGAACCAACAACAGCAAACAACAACAGATGACTAACATATAATGACATAATCCAGAAACCAAATCAGTTATAGAAGTATCCAAAGAAAAATAAGCTTACAAGACTGTAAGCATGGAACCAGAGACATCAATTGATAATGAGGACAACTACAATCCTAAAAAAAGGCTCACTGCCATCGAGTCAATTTGATTCATAATAACCCCTCCTTGGATTTCCAAGGAGTGACTGGTAGGTTTGAACCACCAACATTCTGGTTAGCAGTCAAATGCCTTAGGCACTGTGCCACCAGAGATGGAAACAACCTAAATGCCCATCAATAGATGAATGGATAAATAAACCATGATACATTCATGTTTTTTGCTATGATACATTCACACAACGGAATACTATGCAACATTAAAGAATAATGAAGAATATGTGAATCATCTCACAGTGTGGATGAATTTGGAGGACACTATGCTGAGTGAAATAAGTCGATTGCAGAAGGACAAATATTGTATGAGCCTATAATTGTAAAAAGTCAAGGAAATGTTTTCTTAGGTAAGGAAAGTCACTTTGTTGGTTACCGGGAAAGGAAGGAAAAATTTTGGACTAGTTGGGGGATATATGTTGATTTGGGAGAGGAGAAGGACAGTATGGAAAGAGTCTGTGACTACCATGATGACATTGGGGAAAGGGAGGACAATGCAATGTGCACATAAGATACAGACAGCAAAGTTCAACAGGACAGAAAATAACAAATGCTGGCAAGGTTGTGGAGAGATTGAAACTCTTGTGCACTGCTGGTGGGATTGTAAAATGGTACAA
>NW_006922687.1:48642-49355 GCF_000298275.1 Orycteropus afer afer | reverse complement strand
CTGGAGAACATTATGCTGAGTGAAATAAGTCAATCACAGAAGGACAAATACTGTAAGAGCCCATTACTGTAAAAAGACAGAAGGGTTTGCTTGAGAAAGGGAACTCATTTTGTAGATTACGTGGGTGGGGAGGGAAGATGAGGGATTAATTTTGGGCTGGTTGGGGGCCACATGCTAGCACGGGTAAGGGAAGAGATGGAATAGGAAGAGTCCAGGATCACCATGATAGCATTAGGAAAAGGGAGGACACCGAATTGTGCAGATAAGAGATAGATGACAGATGCTAATGCCAACCAGTATATCCCATAATACTGCATTACTATTAACACCAAACATCAGGCTACAGAAAAACATATAAACATCTGAGAAGATCAGATGGGGGTCAGTGAACAGATATACTCTAGACCAAGGATAGATTCAGCTAAGGCTAATCTTGCACAGATACCAGTGATACAAAATAACCGCAATCCTTACGGAAACAACAGAAGACAGACGTAGAGTAATCCTTCACTGACACCCAGACACGGTGGGAGAGATCTAACGGCTCTATCAACTCAGTGCCATAGTATTGGTGGACACCTGACTCAATTGGCACACCAAAATACATTAAAGTCTTGTTCCTCATCCTACAGTGGTGAGTAGTGACTGGGGTTTTAAAAGCTTTCAAGTGACCATCTAAGATGCAGCTAATGGTCTCCTAGCATAGGAAGTGA
>NW_006922687.1:45903-47477 GCF_000298275.1 Orycteropus afer afer | reverse complement strand
ATACAGCAGTTCACATACACTTTGTCTCATGACATTGACCACAATTTACCACAATGCAACATCTCCCCTCCCACTTCCTCCTGATAGTTACCTCTTCCCTGTGTCCATTCCTCCATGCACTCCTACCCCCTGAGCTGTCTCCCTGTGCATAAGCAGCCCTTCTTTCTCCTATGCTTGTTCTCTCCAAAGAGTGTACCTGCCTCAGGTAAATGTTCAACTCATATGCCTGTCCATTGTTTGACTGGAAGCCACAGGCGTGTGTTCAGTTCCAGACCCGAAGGGCAGCTAGGGGCCACAGTCTCAGTGGTTCCACCAGGCTCCATTGGGCCAGCAAACCTGTTCCCCCCCTTTTTAAAAAAAAACTCTCGAGCAGCCATATAAGATGCAACTGATGGTCTCCTTTCATCTGAATCAAAGAAGAGTGAAGAAAATCAAAGGCATCTGGAAACAATTAATCCAAGGATAAGATGGATCTTGAGGACCTTAGCCTTCATGACCCCAAGACCAAAAGAACTGGATGGTGCCTGGCTACCAATGCCAACCACTCAGAAAGGGATCAAAATTGAAGGACCTGGATAGAGTGGGAGGAAAAATGTGGAAAAAAATTAAAAAACACAAAAATGACTAGAATTACTGGTGGGATAGAGTCTGGCAGAACCCCTGAGATAATGGCCCCAGGTTATCCTTCAGGCCTAGAAATTTATTCACTCCCATGGATTGGTTCTTAGCTGAACAGCCCAGGCCATCAGTGGAGGTATGTGCCCTAGGACTCACGCGTCAGTGGATTGTATGGGCTCCCACCACAGTGCAGAACATCTACCACAGCATGATGCCCTCACCTACTCTAGAGAGAGCCACTCCTTAGATCTATCAGCCATGAGACACTGGAGGGACACCATTCACTTAGAAGGAAAGCTGGATAGACAGGGATGTTAACTGGAGTGTGAAATCAAATGTGCACAAAGTGTTGAATGTAAAACAAATTTAAACAAATTTGCTTTGTAAATTTGCACCCAAAGCACAATAACATCTATAAAAATAAAGAAAGAGTGATTTGGCACCATCTCTTAGTAGGACACCTTCTTACTTCAAATATTGGCTAGAACTTTATATTGTTGGTAGTTTTTGTTTTAATGGGATGTTCAATTTCTTCTTTTGTTATGGGTAAAATTGAAGAAATGTAGGACAAATAGGATTGCATAAATATGAGGGGCAGAAGGAGAGGGTTACTGGGTAGGGAGGGGAGGAGACTGGGTTAGGGTTGGACATGGTAAACGGGGAGTGAAACTAAATGTACATGTAACATCGAATGTAAAACAAGCTCTTAAAATAATAAAAAAAATAAATAAACAAACAAACAAATAAATGAATAAATACCTTGTAAAAAAAATATCCTCAGTCTGAGTTAGTTTAGGTGAGTAGTAGGTTTCTAGAAATCTGTTTATTTCTTCTAGGTTTTGAAGTTAGTTGGAGTACAGTTCTTCATAGTATCATGATTGTTGTTGTTGTTATGTGCCGTCAAGTCGGCCCCGACTCATAGCGACCCCTCCTTGGGTTTCCGAGGCAGTATCACT
>NW_006922687.1:41647-44844 GCF_000298275.1 Orycteropus afer afer | reverse complement strand
AGACTGTAGTCTTTAATCTTCATCAGTAAGTGCTTTGAGTGATCCTCACTTTCAGGAAGCAAAGTTGTGCCATCTGCATATCAGGTTGTTAATGAGTCTTCCTCCAATCCTGATGCTGCTTTCTTCTTTATGTAGTTTGTTTGCCATAGAGATGGAAAAGGTTTGATGAAAGAATACAACCCTGAAGAACACCTTTTCTGATGTTAAACCATGCAGTATCCCTTTGTTCTGTTCAAACAACAGCCTCCTGGTCTATGCCACAGGTTCCTCATGAGCACATTTAAGGGTTCTGGAATTCCCATTCTTCTCAATGTTATCCATAATTTGTTATGATCCACACAGTGGAATGATTTTGCATAATCAATAAAACACAACATCTTTCTGGTATTCTTTGCTTTCAGGAAAGATCCATCTGACATCAGCAATGATATCTCTCATTCACATCCTCTTCTGAATCCACCTTGCATTTCTGGAATTTCTCTGTCAATATAATGCTGTAACAATTTTGGAATTATCTTCAGCAAAATTTTACTTGCATGTGATATTAATGATATTGCTCAATAATTTCCACATTCTGTTGGAATACCTTTCTTTGGGTTGGGTACAAATATGGATCTCTTCCAGTCAGATGGTCAGGTAGCTGTCTTCCAACTTTCTTGGCATAAACGAGTAAGTGCCTCTAGCATGGCATCCATTTGTTGAAATATCTGAATGGGTATTCCATCAATTCCTAGAACCTTGTTTTTTTTGCCAATTCCCCAAGTGAATCTTTGACTTCTTCCATCAGTATCATGGGTTCTTGATCATATGCCACCTCTTGAAATAGATGAACCAATTCCTTTTGTTCCAGTGCCTCTGTGTATTCCTTCCATCTTCTTTTGATGTTTCCTGCATCAGTCAATATTTTGCCATAAAATCTTTCAGTATTGCAACTCAAGGCTTGAATTTTTTCATCAGTTCTTTCATCTTGATAAATGCCGAGTGTGTTCTTTCCTTTTGGTTTTCTAACTCCAGGTCTTTGTTTCTCTTTGAAATCTTCTGTTCAGCTCTTTTATCTTGTCATTTCTTCCATTTCTTTTAGATTCTCCCTGTTCAAGAGCAAGTTTCAGAGTCTTTTCTGATATCCATTTTGGTTGTTTCTCCCTTTTCTGTGTTTTTAATGACCTTTTGCTTTCTTCATGTATGATGTTCTTGATGTCATCCCACAGTTCTTCTGGTTTTCAGTCATTGGTGTTCAATGAATCAAATGTTTTCTTTATATGGTCTCTAAATTCAGGTAGGATATATTCAAGGTCATATTTTGGATCTTGTGGATTTGTTTAAATTGTCTTCAGCTTCAACTTGAACTTACATATGACCAATTGATGGTCTGTTCCACAATCAGCTCTTGCCCTTGTTTTGACTGAAGATGTCAAGCTTCTCCATCACCTCTTTCCACAGATGTAGTTTATCTCATTCCTGTGTATTCCGTCCAGTTAGGGCCATGTGTATAGCCTCTATTTATGTTGTTGTAAAAAGGGTATTTGCCATGAATAAGTCATTGTTCTTGCAAAATTCTATCTTGCTATCTCTGATGTCATTTCTATCATGAAGGCCATGATTTCCAACTACCATGTTTCTTTTTTGTTTCCAACTTTCACATTCCAATCTCCAGTAATAATAAATACATTTTGATTGCATGTTTGGTCAATTTCAGACTGCAAAACTTGGTTAAAATCTTCAATTTCTTCATCTTTGACTTTGAAGTTTAGTGTGTAAACTAAATAATTAACTGGTCTTCCTTGTATGCATACAGATACTATCCTATCACTGGCAGCACTGTGCTTCAGTACAGATCTTGAAAAATCCTTTGTAATAATAAATGTGAAACCATTCCTCTTTGTTATTCCCAGCATACTATATTATAATATTGTCTGATTCCAAATGATTAAAACCAGTCCAGGTAAGCTCACTAATGCCCACAATATCAATATTTATCCATTCCATTTCAATTTTTGCAATTTACAATGTTCCTAGTTTCATAGTTTGTGCATTTCATGTTCTGATTATGAATGGATGCTTGCAGATATTTCTTAACGTTTTGAGTAGTGCTCCATCAGCAAATGAAGGTCCCAAAAGCTTTGCTCTATCCACATCATTAAGGTTAATGCTACTTTGAAGAGACAGCTGTTCTCCAGTCATACTTTGAGTTCTTTCCAACATGAAGGGCTCATATTCTGGCTCTATGTTTTAGGGATCTTCATAATGTTTTCCAGTAATATATCAGACAATATTTCACTGATATTCATAAGATTTTCACTAGCCAGTTCTTTGAGAAATTGATGGCCCCTTCTCTCTTCCCAGTCTGTCTTACTCTACAAGCTCCACAGATGTGGTCAGGTCAAGTGGGCATGGGCTGTGTCAGGACAAAAGGGAAAAAACAAACAATCCAAAAAACACCACAAAAAGTAAAGGCAATAGGACAAAACCACAAAGAGCATGAACAAACTACTACAACAATGAAAAAAATCATATATGAAAAAAAAAAAAGAAAGGCAATAGAAGATAAAAGAGGGACTAACATGAATTGAAATTTAAAATCCCCAAAATCTAAAGTGGAAGAATAAAGAAAAGAGAGCAAGATAAAAGGAATTGTAAAGAAAAAAAAAAATATGAAAAGTGTGCAAAGGAAAACAAGGGATGGGAAAAATGAGAAGAGAAAAAGAAGGAAATAATAAAGTAAGAAATGAAACAGGAAAAGGGAAAAATAAAAATAAACAAGATCCAGAGGAGGGAAACAAAAGCAAAAATAAAAAGACAGAAAGAATGGAAGAAACATAATACATTAATAGAACTGGGGTATGGCACCCATGCAAATTTTCTGCTGGCCAAAGAGCTGGCAGGGAACAGAACAACTGGCTCTGGAAATTTTTCTGCCCACACAAAAAGGCAATTTGGGTAAGAGAGCCTGAACCCAAAGAAGATATGTTGGGTCATGGTACCTGAACCTGGAAAAAGTTCCTGCCAGCCCAAATGGCATCTGGGAGCAAGGCCCCTAGTTCCAGAAGTAATTCTTACTGGCCCCCAAAGCAGCTGGGGACAGGGCATCTGATCCAGATAAAAGCACCTTCTGTCCAAAAAGGCACCTGAGGGCAGGGTCCTTGCTCCTAGGAAAAATTCTTGCCATCCCTAAAGACAACTATGTGTATGGTGCCTAG
>NW_006922687.1:35349-41547 GCF_000298275.1 Orycteropus afer afer | reverse complement strand
AAAAAAAAAAAAACCTCTGCCAGGGCAAAAGGTGGCTGGGGCAGAGTAGGTGATCCCCAAACTAGTTCCTTTCTACCCAGAAGGCAACTGGGGACAGGGTGCCTGATCCCACATGAGTTCCTGCTGGTCTAGAAGGTGTCTGCAGACAGGGTACTTGGACCCAGGAAAAGTTCCTGCCAATCCAAAAGGTGACTGTGAGGAAGGTGCCTGACTCCAGAAGGAGTTCTCCTGGTCCCCAAAGAAGCTGTGGGGATGGTGTCTGGTCCCAGACAGAATTCCTGCTGTCTCAAAAAGCAACTGGGTGCAGGAATTCCTTCCTAGAATATGTTCCTGGTCTCCCAAATGGCAGCTGGATGTAGGATGCCTGGTCTCAGATAAAGTTCTAATTGGCCCAAAAGATGTTTGGGAGCAGGGTGCCTAGTCCTGGGATAGGTTCCTGCCTGCCCAGGAGGACACTCAGGGCAGGCAGGGTGCACCAGGGCACCCAGTCTGAGATGAAATTCCTGTTGGTCCAGAAGGTGGATGGGTGTGGGAAATGTCTACACCTCTATTCACCAGGTTGGTGTCAAGTGCAAAGGGAAAAAGGCAAATATCCCATATTTCTTGTCACCAGCCACCAGTATGGTTGCTTTTGCAGTCCTTACAGAGCAGAGCCAGTTATCAGGTTGTTGCCTGGAGCAGGATCCTGCTTGCAAATATTCACAATAACTATGCCATAGGTCAGTCAACAGTGCATATTTCCCTTTGTCTCATTATTTGCTGTTTTCATTCAGTTTCTTCTACTGGTTGGTATTTAATCTTCTTCTTTATCCTTCCTTTTGAAACTCAGGGTTCCAGTATTATCTTTTCTAAGGAGCTCTGGTAGCATAGTGCCTAAGGCACTTGACTGCTCACCAGAAGGCTGGCAGTTCAAACCCACCAGCCACTCCTCGGAAGGAAGGTTGGGCAATCCTACTTCCGTAGTGATACTGCCTCAGAAACCCAAGGAGGGGTCGCTATGAGTCGGGTACGACTTGACGGCACATAACAATAACAGCAAGTCCTTTCTTATTTTTAATTAGTTTAAATGAATATAGATTAAATTCTCCATTCAGAAGGCAGAAATTTACAGAGTTAATGGAAACTACAATGCAGCTATATTCTACCTACAAAAGACCTGCTTCAAGCCAAACAACCCAAATAGGTTGAAAACAAAAGTACTGGGGAAAAAATATGCCATGCAAATAGTAGCAAAAAGAGAGTTGAAGTGATGATAATAAAATCAGACAAAATATACTTTAAGTTAAAATCTCTTACAAGAGACAAAGAAAGGCATATAATAAGAGTCAATTTACAAAGAAGATAAAACGATTATGAATATGTATGCCACTGACTTCAGAGCCTCAAAATACATAAAGGAAACATTCACAGAACTGAGAGGAAAAATAGACAGTCCTGAAATAATAGTTGGGCGCTCTGGTGGTGTAGTGCCTAAGGCATTTGCTACTAACCAGAAGGCTGGTGGTTCAAACCACCAGCCACTCCTCAGAAGGAAGGTTGGGCAATCTACTTCCGTAGTGATCCACCTTGGAAACCCAAGTAGGGGTCGCTATGAGTCGGGTCTGACTAGACAGCACATAACAACAGCAACAACAACAAAATAATAGGTGGAGGTTTAAAAAAACACTTTCATTTATAGATAGCCCAGCTAGACAGATGATCTATGAAGAAATAGGAATTTTAACAATGATATAAACAAGATAAGGCATTTGTCTGCTAACCAGAAGGTTGGTGGTTCAAACTCACAAGCAGTTTTGCAGAAGGAAGATGGGGCAATCTACTTTTGTAAAGATTCACTGCCCCAGAAAACCAATAGGAGTTGCTATGAGTTGGAATTGACTCAATGCAGTGAGTTTTTTTTTAATCCTTAATAAACATAGAACAATCTACCCAAAAGCAGCACAATATACATTCTTCTTTAGAATACATTCTTCTCTTTTTCCTGTATAGACTCTGTGTTAAGTCAAAAAGTAAGTCTCATTAAGTATAAAAAGATTGAAGTCATATTTTTTCAAACACAATGAAGTAACATTACAAATTAATTATAGGAGGAAAACTGGAAAATGCACAAATGTGTGGACAATAAGCAACACACTTTTAAACAACCACTAGGTTAAATCAAGAGAGAAATTATAAAATACTTTGCGTCAAATGAAAATTAAGGCACAACATACCAAAACAAGTATGATGCAGTAAAGGCAGTATGTTGTTGTTGTTGTTATGTGCCGTCAAGTCAGCCCTGACTCATAGCGACCCCTCCTTGGGTTTCCGAGGCAGTATCACTACGGAAGTAGGATTGCCCAACCTTCCTTCCGAGGAGTGGCTGGTGGGTTTGAACCGCCAGCCGTCTGGTTAGCAGGCAAGTGTCTTAGCCACTATGCTACCAGAGCTCCCAGAGGAAAATTTATAGCAGTAAACACCTGCATTAAATAAAGAAAAAGACCTCAAATCAATAATCTACCTCTATAACTTGAGGAACTAGAAAAGCATAGAAAACTAATCCCAAAGCTACTAGAAAGAAGAAAATAAGAAAAATCAAACAAGAAATAAATGAAATATAGAATGGAAAAACAATAAAGAGAATCAATGAAGCAGGATGGATTTTTTTTTTTCTTAAAAGCTCGATATAATTGATAAACATTTCAGAATATTCACAAATTAAAAAAAAGAGCCAGGTAACTAAAATCAGAAATGATACTGGGGACCTTACTATGAACCCTATAAAAATAATAATAAAAAAGAATCACAAGGGAGAAACAGCTGTTTGTCAATACTTTAGATAACTTAGATAAAATGAACAAATGCATAGAAATACATAAGCTACATAGATTGAATCAATAAGAAATAGAAAATCACAACAGAGTCATGAAATTTAAGAGATTAAACAACAATAAAAAAAATCTTGAACCAGATGGCTTTGAGGAATTCTACCAAATATTTAGAGAATTGACACCAATCCTTAAATTCTTCCAAAAAAAAGAAGAGAAGGGAACACTTTCTAACTCATTCTATGAGACCAGTATTGCCATGATACTAAAGCTTGACAAAGACACCACAAGAAGAGAATACTACAGACTGATATTCCTTATGAATATAGATGCAGTAATCCCTAACAAAATATTAGTAAAGTCAATCCAATAGTATATTCAAAGAATTATTCATCATGATCAAAGGAGATTTATTCCAGGAATGCAAGGACATCTTGACATTAGGAAATCAATATAATACATCACATTAATAGAACAAAGGAAAGAACCACATGATCATGTTAATCTACTCAAAAAAAGGCTTTTGACACAATAAATCAGGTTTTCATGATAAAAACAATAAACAAATGAGGAACAGAAGGGAAATTCTTCAGTCTGATAAAGGACTTTATTTAAAAACCAAAACAAAACAATAAAAACAGCTAGTTTCATACTCAATTGAGAAAGACTATTCCCCTTAAGATAAGAACAAGACAATTATGTCTTCCCTCAACACTGCCATTCAATGTACTGGAAGTTCTAGCTGGAGGAATTGGGCAAGAAATATAAATAACAGGTATAAAAATTGAGAAGGAAGAAATACAACTATCCACTATTCACAGTGACATGACTCAATATGTAGACAATCCCAAAGCCTCCACAGGAAAGTTACTGATGCTAATAAATGAATTCAACAAAGTGCCAAGGTAAAAGGTTGTTGTTGTTGTTGTTATGTGCCGTCGAGTCAATATGCAATTCAGCTGAATTTCTATACATGAGCAATGAGCACTCTGAACAGGAAATTAAGAACAGCATTCTTTTTATACTAGCATCTAAACAAATAAAATTACCAGAAACCAATGTAACTAGGGGGAGGATACACTTGTACACTGAAAATTGCAAAACACTGCTGAATGAAATTTCAAAAGACCTAAATAGATGAAAAGATTTTCCATGTTCATGAATTGGAAGATATTGTGTTAAGATGTCAATACTACTAAAATCAGTCTGCTATTTCAATACAAAAACCAAACTCACCTCCATCGACTCAATTCAACTCATAGAGACTCCTCCTTGGATTTTCCAGGTAGTATCTCTACGGAAGTGGATTGCCCAATCTTCCTTCTGAGGAGTGGCTGTTGGGTTTGAATTTCCAGCTTTCTGGTTAGCAGTCAAATGCCTTAGGCACTATGCCACCAGAGCTCCCAATTCAATACAATCCTATCAAAATTCCAATAGCCTTCTTCGCAGAAATGGAAAAGCCAATCCTCAAATTTATATGGAATTGCAAGGGGCCCTGAATAGCCAAAACAATGCTGAGGGAAAAAAGAAAAGAAAAGAAAAGAACAAAGTAGGAGGACTCATGCTTCCTGATTTAAAAAACATCATAAAGTTACAGTCATTAGTCAGTGCTCTACTTAAAAACCATCAGTAAGAGACCAAAAGGTCAACAATTACTAAAGAGTAAAGATGACAAGATAAGGGGGAAGGGAAACTAGAACATTAGAAATGGAACAAACAGAACACTTGTTGTAATGTAAATTTACAAAAAAAAAATTGTGTGAAAACTGTCAAATGGGAAGCTAATTTGCTGTTTAAACTTTCACCAAAAACTCAATTATATATTATTTAAAAACAAAAACAAAACAAACAGCTTGTCCTTATTCTACCAGACCCAGGGTTGCTCGTAAGAAAATCTTATTCCTAGGGCATTTGTTGAAATAAATCAATGGCAATTGCTTTACATTGCATATGCCTGAGGCAGTAATACCAGTGATGCCAAAGAGGCTGACCAAAACACTTAAGAAAATCTGGAAACGGAACTACCAGAACAGAAGTAATGGGAATGAACGTTCATGCATTGTGAAGCATGTAACCAATGCTACTAAACAATTTGTGTAGGAATTTTTGACTGGGAATCTAAATAGCTGTGTAAAACTTCACCTAAAGCACAACAAAATATTATTTTAAAGGAGAAAAAAGAAAATCTGGTGATTGAGATGATCATAACAGGTTTTAAAAAGCTTTGTCGTATTCCAAAGAATCTAAAAAGCCATGCACATATACAGGGCTAGGTGTATGCCCAAGAAAGACCTGAGAAGACCATAATCTCTCATCTCTGGCTGCCATTGAGGCAGGAAGATAAGGCTAAGACTAAGTTGTCATCTGACAAAACATTAAACATTTGCCCCAACAGGCAAATAGAGCCTCTCAGCAAACGCTGGCATGCTTATTAATCAAAGAGATTTTTAAAAAATAGTTCAATTATTAGCTGACCAGTAAGTTATCTGCTAAGGAGCTCTGGTAGCAAAGTGCCTACGGCATTTGATTGTTAACCAGATGTCTGGTGGTTCAAACCCACTAGCCACTCCTTGGAAGGAAGATTGGTGACCTACTTCTGTAGTGATACCACCTCAGAAACCCAAGAACGGGTCGCTATGAGTCAGATCCAATTTGACAGCAGTGAGTTTGGTTTTTGTTAAGTTAACTGAGCAGAGATTGCAGTAGCTATACATGGCTGGGAATGCAGACTTTACAGAATTAACCCAGGAAAGTCACTAAACAAAGAAATACAACAATAGCAACAACAACAACAAAACAGCCACAGCTAATACTGTGGCACAGGGGGAATCTGTGTTAGACTGGGTTTTCTAGAGAAGCAAAACCAATAAAGCTTATGTGTATATATATAGAAAGAGGAATTTGTCTTCGGAAAATGGCTCACATACTTATAGAAGCTGGCAAGTCCCAAGTTCTTGGATCAAATGTCAAGCTGGAGGCTTTTCCCAACTCATGCAGCTTCAGGGGCTGAGGAGCTCAAGGTGGCAGGCAGTGTATTGGCAATTGACTCCAATGAATGATGAAGCCAAGATCTCCAGACTGAATGGTGTATTGTTCACTCACAGACAGTTGTAAGCAGCACAACAGAATCCTGATCCATGGAAGAGTATCTCTTTTCCCAGGATGTCCATAAATATAGTGGAAGCAGGCCACACTTCTAGGGAAACTCCCTTTCAGCGGATTGGCTGCTCCAAACATATACATCTGTTCCCATCATGGAACAACCCACATCACAATTGTTTAAACCACACAGAATGGGTGTCCAGCCAAATTGACACACAGCTCCAACTATCACAGGATGGTATATATAAAACACTGAAAGAGAAAAATTTCCAACCAAGAATTATGTACC
>NW_006922687.1:31373-32243 GCF_000298275.1 Orycteropus afer afer | reverse complement strand
CCATCTCACCACAGCACTGATAGCAAGGTTCAATGAGACAGAAAATAACAAATGCTGGTGGGGATGTTGAGAGATTGGGACTCTCATACACTGCTGGTGGGACTGTGAAGTGATCCAACCACTGTAGAAAGCAGTATGGTGATTCCTTAGAAAGCTGTAATTGGAGATACCATTTGACCCCTCAATCCCATTACTAGGTATATATCCTAAAGAGGTGAGAGCCAGGACAGGAACAGATATATGCACACCCATGTTCATCACAGCACTATTTACAATAGCAAAAAGATGGTAACAATCTATGTGTCCATCAATGGAAGAGCGGATGACCAAACCATGGTACATACATACAATGGAACGCTATGCAGCACTAAAGAATAATATAGAATCTGCAAATCACTGCATAACATGGATGAACTTGGAGGACATTATGCTGAGCGAAATAAGTCAGTCACAAAAGGACAAATATTGTATTAGTCCGTTATTGTAAAAGTTAAGGAAATGTTTATATATTGGAGGACATTTTCTTTGTTGGTTACCGGGGGTGGGAGGGATGGGGAGGGAACCCTGCAAAAACAATGCATTGACCCATGTCACTTTAGTTTTGTTTACTTCACTGTACATAAATAATATTTCAATAAAATGCATTAAAAAAGAGAAAAATGAAGAGAACCTAAGAGTTATATGGGACAACGTGAAAAGAAACATCATATGACTCACTGGAATACCAGAACAAAAAGAGGAGGAAAAAAAAAAAAAAAAACACTGACTAAATTGTGGAAGACTTGCTAACAGAAAATTTCCCCCATATCATGAAGGAAGAAAAGATATTTGTCCAAGAAGCTTAATGACCCCCATACAGGATAGATCCCA
>NW_006922687.1:24556-30508 GCF_000298275.1 Orycteropus afer afer | reverse complement strand
TGCAAAATTATAGACATAAGAATTCACTCCAAGAAAACCATAGAGAATATCTACAATCCCCCTAAACAAACCTAGAAAGAAGAAAAACATATGGGCTTAGTAAGCAAAAAATTAACAGTGAAGAAGAAAAGAGAGGAAACACTTGACAACAAAATGAACTCAGCACAGAAAAGTATTTGGACCAAGGAAATCTCCAAAACACACCATAGAATGTGTTCAAAAAAGGTAATAGAATGACAGCAATAAATTCATACTTATCACTACACTCAAAGTGAATGGACTAAATGCTCCAGTCAAGAGAAAGAGAGTGGCAGACTGGATAAGAAAGGAAGAGCCATTGATATGCTGCCTATTTGACACCCAACTTAGATACAAAGATAAAATAAAAGGTAAGGTGTGGAAAAAAAGATACCAAGCCAATGGTAACAAAAAAAGAGCAGGAGTGGCAATGTTAATTTCTGATACAATAGACTTTAAGGTGAAAAATAGCATAAGGGATAAAAAGGACACTATATGATGTTGAAAGGGTCGACTGACCAAGAAGATATTATGATAATAGATATCTATGCACCCAGTGAAAGTGCTCCAAAATATGTAAAGTAAATAGTAATTGAATTGAAAGGGAAAGTAGACAACTCTACAATAGTACTAGAAGAGTTTAATACACCACTTTCAAGGAGGGATAGATCAACTAGAAAAAAATCAACAAAGATACAGAAGAACTCAACAACACAATCAAACAACTAGACCTCATAGATATATACTGAGCACTTCACCCAGCAAAAGCACAATTCACATTTTTCTCCAGTGCACATGCATCATTCTCCAGAACAGGTCATATGTTAGGACATAAAACAAGCCTCTATAAATTCAAAAGCATTGAAATACTACAAAGCACCTTCTCGGACCAAAATGCTACACAATTAGAAATTAATAACAGGAAGATCAAGGAAAAAAATATGAAGCATATGGAAGTTGAATAATACACTGTTCAAAAACTACTGGCTAATAGAAGTAATAAGGAGTGAAATAATTTAAAAAAACATCCTAGAAACAAATGAGAATGAAGATATGTCATACTGAAACCTATGAGACATGGTGAAAACAGTACTCAGAGGTCAGTTTATAGCAATAAATGTTGTTGTTGTTAGGTGCTGTCGAGTCGTTTCCGACTAAATGTGTGCATTTATTTACAGATATTTAGCAATAAATGCACACATAAAAGAAGAGGAACGAGACAAAATCAACACTCTAACTCAACAACTCCAACAATTAGAAAAAGAGCAACAAAAGAAACCTACAGTATCCAGAAGTAAAGAAATAATAAAGATTAGAGAAGAAATAAATGAAACAAAACAAACAAAACAAAAATAGAGAAAATCAACAAAGCAAGAAGCTGGTTCTTTAAAAAGATAAAATTGACAAATCTAACAAAAGAAAAGAAAAAGAAGATACAAGTAACAAGAATAATCAACAAAAAGGGTGTCATCACAACAGAACCAACTGAAAATAAAAAAAGATACTGACAGAATATTATGAAAAACTGTACTCCAGCAGATTAGAGAACCTAGAACAGATGGACAAGTTTCTAGAAACACAAGACCTACCTAAATGTCCCAGTCTGAGATAGAATACATGAACAGACACATAACAAAGGAAGAAATTGAGTAGATCATAAAGAAAACTTCCCGGGGGGGGGGGAGGTCCTGGCTCTGATGGCTTCACTGGAGAATTTTACCAAACATTCAGGGAAGAGTGGACACCTATAATACTCAAGCTATTCCAGAACATAGAAGAAGATGGAATAGTTCCAAACTCATTTTATGAAGCAAGCATAACACTGATACCAAAACCAGGGAAAGACACGACTGAAAAGGAAAGCTACAGACCAATAACCCTCATGAGCATAGATGCAAATATCTTCAAAAAGTCCTACTCAACAGAACCCAACAACATATCTTAAAAATAATACATCCTAACCAAGTGGGATACATACCTGGTATGCAAGGATGGTTCCACATCAGAAAGATAATCAATGTAATCCACCACATAAACAAAACAAAAGAACCATATGATCATATCAATCAATGCAGAAAAGACATTTGATAAAATCCAACACTTGTTCCTGTTCAAAACTTTCAGCAAAACAGGGATGGAAGGGACAATCTTCAATTATAATAAAGGGCATATATGCAAAGCCAATGGCCAACATTATTGTTAATGGAGAAAGACTCAAAGCATTCCGGTTACAAACGAGAACCAAACAAGGATGCCCTCTATCACCACTCCTATTTAACACTGTATTGGAAGTCCTGGACTGGACAATAAGGCAAGAAAAAGAAATAAAAGTCATTCAAATTGGCAAAGAGGAAGTAAAGGTATCTCTAATTGTGGATGATGTGATCTTATACATAGATTACACAAGAGACACAGCAAAAAAAAAATCTACTGAAACTAATAGAGAGGTTCAGTAAAGTGGCAAGATACAAGGTCAACATACAAAAATCGGTTGGACTCCTCTACACCAACAAAGAGACCTCTGAAAAAGAAATAAGAGAAAAATTGACATTTACAATAGCTTCCAAAAAGATAAAATATCTAGGAATAAATCTTACCAGACACACAAAAGACCTATAATATATATATATATGTTGTTGTTGTTATGTGCCGTCGAGTCGGCCCCGACTCATAGCGACCCCTCCTTGGGTTTCCGAGGCAGTATAACTACGGAAGTAGGATTGCCCAACCTTCCTTCCGAGGAGTGGCTGGTGGGTTTGAACCGCCAGCCCTCTGGATAGCAGTCAAGTGCTTTTAGCCACTATGCTACCAGAGCTCCTCCTTATATATATATAGAACTACTAAAAGAAACAACAGGGGATCTACATAAATGGAAGAACCTGCCTTATTCATGGACAGGAAGACTGAATGTTGTGAAAATGTCAATACTACCCAAAGCAATCTACACATTTAATGCAATCCTAACCCAGATAACAACAATTTTTTTTAAGGACATGGAGAAACCAATTACTATCTTCACATGGAAAAGAAAGAGACCTCAGATAAGCAGAGCACTTCTGAAGAAGAACAAAGTGAGAGGTCTCACATGCCCGAATCTCAAAACCTACTATACAGCCACAGTAGTCAAACAATGTGGTATTGGTACAATGTTAGACAGATAGACCAATGGAACAGAATCAAAACCCCCAAAATATACTCATCCATCTATGCACAGCTGATCTTTGACAAAGGACCAAAACCCATTAAATAGAGAAGTAATAGCCTCTTTAACAAGTGGTGCTAGAAAATTGGATATCCATGTGCCAAAATATGAAACAAGGCCCATACCTCACCCCATACACAAAAGCAAACTCAAATTGGATCAAAGACTTTAATGTAAAACTCAAAACTATAAAATTCATCAAAGATAAAATACTGGCAAATTTAGGTGCCCTAATTTATGGCATAAATGGACTATCAAGTGTAACCCAGAATGCACAGGAGGTTGGAAGAGAAACTAGATGACTGGGACCTTTTAAAAATTAAATTCTTGTGCACATCGAAAAGGTTCTCCTAAAGGGTAAAAGAGAATTTACAGATTGGGAGAAAATATTTGCCTATGACATATCTGATGAAGGACTTATCTCCAAAATCTATAGAAAACTTCAACACCTCAATGCCAGAAAGACAAAAAATCCAACTCAAAAAATGGGCAAGGGATATGAACAGACACTTTACTGAAGATGATATGCTGGTGGCCAACAAACACATGAGGAATTGCGCATGATCATTAGCCATTAGAGAGATGCAAATCAAAACAATGATGGGATATTATCTCACTCCGGCAATAATAATAACAATAATAACAAATGCTGGCAAGGCTGCAGAGAGATTGGAACTCTCATACACTGCTGGTGGAACTATAAAATGGTACAACCATTGTGGCAAATGATATGGCGTTTCCTTAAAAAAATGAAAATAGAAATACCATTTGAAACAGCAATTCCATTACTAGGAATATATCTTAAAGAGGTGAGAGACAGAACACGAACAGACATATACACACCCATGTTCATTGCAGCACAATTCACTATATCCTATATCAAAGAGATGGAAACAACCAAAATGCCCATCAGCAGATGAATGAATAACCAAACTCTGGTAGATTCACACAATGGAATACTATGCAACATTAAATAACAATGACGAATACACAAATCATCTCACAATGTCAATGAAACTGGAGACATATGCTTAGTGAAATAAGTAAATCACAGAAAAACAAATATTGCATGAGCCCATTATTGTAAAAAGTCAAGGAAGGGTTTGCTTAGTCAAGGGAACTCACTTTGTAGGTTACCAGGGATGGGAGGGAAGGGGAGAGGATAATGTCAGACTAGTTGGGGGCCACATGCTGAGTTGGGTAAGGGGAGAGATGGTATAGAAAGACTCTGTAACCACCATGATAACATTGGGGGAGGGGAGGACACCAAATTGTGCACATAAGAAATAAACGACAGAGACTAATACCAGTATATTCACAATACTGCATTACCATCAACACCAAACACCAGGCTATAGATAACATCATAGACAACTGAGAAGATCAGATGGAGTTCAGTGAACAGAAATATACTCTAGACCAATGATAGATTCAGCTGAGGCTAATCTTGCACAGATACTAGTAATACAAAATACCCACAATCATTACAGAAACAACAGAAGACAGACATAGAATCATCCCTCATAGACAGCCAGACACTGTGAGAGAGAGAGATCCACCGTGTCTACTGACTCAGGACCATAATACTGGGTGACACCAGACTCAATTGGCACAACAAAATACTTAACATTCTGGTTCCACAACTTGCTTTGGTGAGTAATGACTGGGGTCTTAAAAAGCTTTTGAGCGGCCACCAAAGATGCAGCTAATTGTCTCCTATTGTTGGAAGTGAAGAAGGGTGAAGAAACCCAAGGACATTTGGAAACAATCACCCCTAGGACATGATGGATCTTACAACCAGAACAACTAGATGGTGCCCAGCTACCAATGCCAACCACTCAGAAAGTGATCAAAACTGGAGATCCTGGATAGTGTAGGAGGAAAAAATGTGGAACAAATTACAAAAGCACAATAATGACCAGAATTATTGGTCAGATGGAGTCTGGAGGGATCCTCAGGACTATGGCCCTGGGATGTACTTTGGGCCTGGGATAAAACTAGCTCCCAAGGGCTGACTCTCAGTCCAACAATAAATAAGACTCACATGCAGAGCACTCAACACAGAGCAATGCACCTACCTACTCTATGGAGATATATTCCTTGCAGCGATTGGCCATGGGGCACCGGAGGGGCAACAGTTACATGAGGGAAAAGCTGGACAGCCAGGAGTGCATAACTAAGAAGAGCACAGGGAGGGGAGTGGTTACTGGGAAGGGAGAGGAAGAGAGTGGGTTAGGGATGGTAATTGGGGAGTGAAACCAAATGTGCATGAAATGTTGAATGTAAAACAAATTCTGCTCTGTAAATTTGCACCTAAAGGAAAATAAGAAAAATTAAATTAAATAAAGTAAAATTCAAAATGAGTAAAATATACATCTGTTTTCTCATCTATAAAATGAGAGTATACCTGGTACTCACCTTGCAGAGTGGTCGTGAAGATTCAATAAAATCATATATGTGTATGTGTGTGTGTGTGTATGTATATATATAAGTATATGTGTATATCTACTTTTGGATAAAAGAATGAAGAATACCTTCCTTAGCATGTTGGTCCTTATCTAAGCATGAGGATATTAATGAGGATCCTTAGATCAAGTCCTAAAGAACCAGATAACTAAAAATCCTTCCAATTGCAATCAACTGTTTTGGGGAGCACCTCGAAGTATATAGAAGATCATGATCTCAACTCTAGGAATACCTTCTTTTGTCTTCCTGGAGAACCCTCTGCATTA
>NW_006922687.1:23202-24060 GCF_000298275.1 Orycteropus afer afer | reverse complement strand
TTTATGTGCAAGTTTATAGAGCAGAGTTTGTTTTACATTCAACATTATGTGTACATTTAGTTTCACTTCTCACTTACCATTCCCCAACCCTAACTCAGTCTCCTCCCCTTCCTGCCCAGTAACCACCCCCTGTACTCCTCATAGTTATGCACTCCTCTGTGTCCTGCATTTTGTCCATGCGAATGTTGCCCCTCTGGTGCCCCATGGTAGATTGCTCCAAGGGATGCATTTCCATAGAATATGTGGGTGCATCACCCTGGGTTGAGTGGTCTGCGTGTACATCTTGTTTACTATTGAGCTGAGAGCCAGCCCCTGAGAGAGAGGTTTATTCCAGGCCCAGAATGCATCCCAGGACCATAGTATTGGGGATCTCACCAGACTCCACCTGACCAGTAATTCTGGTCATTATTGAATTTTGGATTTTGTTCCCCGTTTTTCCTCCTACCCTATCCAGGATCTCCAGATTTGATCCTTTCCTGAGTGGTTGGCATCGGTAGCTGGGAACCATCTAGTTCTTCTGGTCTTGAAGACCATATTTTCCTGGGGCTGATTGTTTCCAAATGCCCTTGCTTTTTTTTGCACTCTTCTGTGCTTCCAATGATAGGAGACCATTAGCTGCATCTTAGATGGCTGCTTGAAAGCTTTTAAGATGCCAGTCGCTACTCACCAATGTAGTATCAGGAACAAGACTTTTATGTATTTTGTTGTGCCAATTGAGTCTGGTGTCCCCAGTACTATGGCCCTGAGTCAGTAGATCCACTGGATCTCTCTCCCACAGTGTCTGGGTGTCTGTGAGGGATTACTCTATGTCTGCCTTCTGTTTTTCTGTAAGGATGGCATGTATTTTTTTTTTTTTTT
>NW_006922687.1:20199-21007 GCF_000298275.1 Orycteropus afer afer | reverse complement strand
TGTTAAATAGAAGTGGTGATAGAGGGCATCCCTGTCTGGTTCCTGTTCATAAGGGGAATGCCTTGAGTCTTTCTTCATTAATAATGATGTTGGCCATTGGCTTTGCTTATATGACTTTTATTATGTTGAGGAATTTCCCTTCTATTCCTATTTTGCTGAGAGTTTTGATCAGAAATGGGTGTTGGATTTTATCAAAAGCCTTTTCTGCCTCAATTGTTATAATCATATGGTTCTTTTCTTTTGTTTTGTTTATGTGGTGGATTACATTGATTGTTTTTCTGATGTTGAACCATTCTTGCACACCTGATATGAATCCCACTTGGTCAGGATGTATTATTTTTTTTTTTATATGTTTTTGGATTCTTTTGCCTAGGATTTTGTTGAAGATGTTTGCATCTATGCTCATGAGGGATATATGTCTGTAGTTTTCCTTTTTAGTGGTGTCTTTCCCAGGTTTTGGTATTAGTGTTATGCTTGTTTCATAAAATGTGTTTTGGAGTATTCCATCTTTTTCTATGTTCTGGAATAGCTTGAATAGCATAGGTGTCAATTCTTCCCTGAATATTTGGTAAAATTCTCCAGAAAGGTGCTTTTGAGTTGCGGTGCTGGTGAAGAATGCTGAAAATACCATGGACTGCTAAAAGAACTAATGGATCTGTCCTGGAGGAAGTGCAGCCAAAATGCTCCTTAGAAGTAAGAATGGCCAGACTTCATCTCACCTACTTTGGTCATGTTGTCAGAAGGGACCATTCCCTGGAGAAGGATGTCATGCTTCGTAGGGTGGAGGGTCGACGAAAGAGGGGAAGGC
>NW_006922687.1:14128-19208 GCF_000298275.1 Orycteropus afer afer | reverse complement strand
TTTTTTCCTTGATCTTAATATTATCAATTTCTAAATTTATAGCATTGTGATCCAAGAAGATGCTTTGTAGTATTTCAATGCTTTTGAATTTATTGAGACTTATTTTATGTCCTAACATATGTATTCTGGAGAAGAATCCATGTGGACTGGAGAAAAATGTGAATTGGGCTTTTTTTGGGTGGAATGCTTTGTATATGTCTATGAGGTTGAGTTGGTTGCTTGTGTTGTTGAGTTCTTCTTTATCTTTGTTGAGTTTTTGTCTAGTTGATCTGTCCCTCCTTGAAAGTAGTGTTTGTTAAAGTCTCTTACTACTATTGTAGAGTTGTCTATAGTCCTTTTTAATTCAATTAATATTTGCTTTACATATTCTGGCACACTTTCATTGGGTGCATAAATATTTATTATCTTAATGTCTTTGTCAATGGGCCCTTTCAGCATCATATAGTGTTCTTCTTTGTCTCTTTTGTTGTTTTTCACCTTAAAGTCTATTTTATCAGAAATTAATATTGCCACTCCTGCTCTTTTTTTGGTTACTGTTGGCTTAATATATTTTTTCCACCCCTAAGCTCTTAATTTGTTTTTATCTCTGTGTCTAAGGTGGGTCTCTTGTAGGCAGCATATCAAGCATATCGATGGGTCTTCTTTTCTTATCCAGTCTGCCACTCTCTTTCTCTTGGCTGGTGCATTTAGTCCATTCACATTAAGTGTAATTAGTGATAGATATGAATCCATTGCTGTCTATATATATATATATGTATATATATATATATATAGAGAGAGAGAGAGAGTGTCAAGTTTTTGGAGTTTCCTTTGCCCATACTCTTTTCTCTGCTGAATTTGTTTTGTTGTCAAATGCTTCCTCTCTTGTTCTTTACTGTTAGTTTTCTGCTCATTAAACCCATATATTTCTCTTCCTTCTGGATTTGCTTAGGGAGATTGCTAGTTTTCTCTGTGGTTGCCTTGTAGTGAATTCTTGTCTCTATATTTTTGAAACAGTCTGTTCTATGAGGACATATTCCTATTTTTCTCTCCATTTGGAAGTTTGTACTTAGAACTTTTATTCCCTCTTTTTGGTTAGTTGCTGTTGTTATCTGCAGATTGGCTTCCTTGATTTTTAGTGTACAATGCTTTATGATCTTATTTTGAGTGTCTATTTCTGATTTGGTTTTAAAGTTAATGTCATGTATCCTGAATTTTTTGTTCTCTTTGTGGTTTCTCTATGGGAAGGACTTACTTCCTTAAGCATTTCTGGTTTTCCCCAAATCTCTTAATTTCTGTTTGCCTGAGAATGCCTTGATTTCACCCCTTGTTTGATGGATAATTTGGCTGGGTATAAGATTCGTGGTTGGAAGTTCTTTTCCTTCAGTGTTTTATATATGCCGTCCCATTGCCTTCTTGCCTTCATGGTTTCTTCTGAGTAATCAGATCTTAGCCTAATTGTTTGATTATTATAAGTAATATTTATTTTGTCCCAGACAGCTTGCAAATTTCTTTCTTTATCTTTGGTTTTGGAGAGTTTGATTATGATATGATTTGGTGTTTTTCTCTTGGGATCTATCCTGTATGGGGTTCTATGTGCTTCTTGGACAAATATCATTTCTTCTTCATGATATAGGGGAAGTTTTCTGTTAATCGGTCTTCCACAATTTTCTCAGTGTTTTTTTTTTTTGCTTGTTTTTTCTTTTTTGTCTCTTCTTGTTCTGGAATTCCAATGAGACGTATGTTGTTTCTTTTCGTGTCATCCCATACAACCCTTAGGTTCTCTTCATTTCTCTTAAATCTTTGTTCTGATTTTTCTTCATACAGACAGGTGTCTAGGGATTTGTCTTCTAGTTGGGAAATGCATTCTTCAACAAGTTCTTGCCTATTCTTTTGTACTTCCACTGTGCTGTGTAATTCTGTAATTTTGGTATTCATCTTCTGGGTTTCTAACTGCTGTTTTTTGTATGAATTTTGATTGTGCATTAATCTTGTTATTTTTTTCTTGAATGGTTTCCCTAAGTTCTTTCAGGGAACTGTCTGTGTTCTCCTTGATCCTCTTTGGAGTTTCCTAGCTCTTGTAGAGCTCTATAAACATACCTTCTAAATTCCTTCTTGGATAATTCTATTGCCTCCTCTTTCTCCACGTTTAATGAGACTTTTGTTTGGGATTTTACTTCTAATGTCTTTTCCTGTTTTTTTTTTTTTTTTTTAGTTGATGTTGCATGCTATTTCCTAGACATGTTGAAGTTGTCTTTAACTGTTGGTTACATATTGATTTGTTTTGTCTTGTTTTTATGATTTAATATTTTGAAAAGGTGGAGCTGTTGTATTTTATTTTTTGGCTATCAATTCAGGTGTGCTGGGTTGCTCTGCAGTTTTCTTTGTGATGATGGAATCACTGTGTGGAATGTGGATGCAGGTCTCTGTTTGTAGTGAAGGAAGTTTAGGATTCGAGCTGGCATGAAGTGGCTGAATGTGGTTTTTCTATTGGATGAGGCACTGTAGAGGTGGAGGAAGGGGGAAGAGAATAGAGAACAAAGTAAAGCTCCAAGGTCCCAGGAGTGGTTTCTAGGGCTCTGAGTGGGCTGTAATGAGGATGTTATACTGTTACTCACAGGCCTGCAGCCCAAGTTCAGCAAAGGCTCCAACTGTTATTGGGCCAGCACTTTCTGCCAGGTTCAGACAGCTTCAAAAATCCTGCTTTCCAGGCCCTTCTGTGCCAAAAAGCTTTACGAGGAAAACTGTCCCCATCTGTGATGGAAGTTTGTACTAGGGACCACCTACTTGTGACTTTATTCACCTCTCTGCTCCAGTGCTTCAGTGATACCCAGAGCCAGAGCGATCTCAGCTCCCTCCCAGCAGTCCCTCATAGGCTTATCTATGTTGTTATTACAAAAACAACATGACTCTAGTCACCATTTGGGCCTGGAATTGAACTCACTTCCAGCTCTTAACCTTCAGCCAAACATAGATAAGCCTATGAGCTGAACAACTATGCCAGGAAGGTGCACTCCTTAGAGCAATGAACCATGAGAGATCAGAAGGACGATATGACTGCTGGGAAAATGCTTATAAAACAGGAAAACATAGGAAAGAAAGACACAGGGAAAAGGTAACCACAGTGAGGAAGTGGGAAGAGAGCTGTTACATAATGGGGCTTGCAAACAATGTTATGAAATAAAATGTGTCTGAACTGTTTAGACTGAATTCACCAGTCTCTATCAGACAAGTGAAGCTGGTCTATTTATGATTTTGAGTTTGGTTCTATATTCTTCCACTCTATCCATGATCTCCAATTTTGATCCTTTTCTGAGTGGCTGACAGTGGTACCAGGCACCATCTAGTTCTTCTGGTCTCAGTGTTGTGTAGGCTGAGGTATTCATGGTCCACTAGTGTCTTGGACTAATTGCTCCCATATGTCTTTGATTTTCTTTTTCACTCTTACCAATGACAATTTCTTTTTATAAGTTTTTTTATTGTCATTTGGGTACAAATTTACAAAGCAGATGTTTTACACTCACCAGTTCAAACACGTGTCATTTCATGGCACCAACTGCAATCCCCACAAAGGAACAGCTTTCCTCCAACCTCCTGTCTGTGGTTACCTCTTCCATGTATGCTTCTTACCTATGTATTCCTGTCTGTCCAGATTTCCCCTGATACAAATGCCGCCTTTCCAATCTCTCAGACTCGAAGGCACATAACAACAACAAGACTTCCAACACAATGTTGAATAGAAGTGGTGACAGAGGGCATCCTTGTCTGGTTCCTGTTCACAAGGGGAATGGTTTCAATCTCTCTCCATTGAAAATAATGTTGGTTGTTGGTTTTGCATATATGCCTTTTAGTATGTTGAGGAATATCTCTTCTATTCCTATATTTGTAGAGAGTTTTTATCAGAAATGGGTTTTGAATTTTATCAAATGTCTTTTCTTCAATGATTGATATGATCATGTGGTTCTTTTCCTTTGTTTTATTTATGTGATGGATGATATTGGTTGTTTTTTCTAATGTTGAACCATCCTTACATACCTCATATGAACCCCACTTGGTCATAATGAATTATTTTTTTTTATATGTTCTTGGAGTCTATTGGCTAGGATTTTGTTGAAGATTTTTGCATCTTATTCATGAGGGATATTGATGTGTAGTTTTCCTTTTTACTGATGTCATTGCCTGGTTTTGGTATCAAGGTTATGCTTGCTTCATAAAATGAATTAGGGTGGGTTCTATCAATTTCTATGTTCTGGAATAGTTTGAGTAGGATTGGTGTCAATCCTTTTCTGAATGTTCAGTAGAATTATCCAGTGAAACTGTCTGAGCCAGGGCTTTTGTTGTTGTTAATGTTTTTATGACTTGTTAAATTTATTCTTTTGTTGTGGGTCTGTTTAAATTTTCCAACTCAGCCTCTGTTAGTTTAGGTAAGTAGTATGTTTCTAGAAATCTGTCCTTTTCCTCTAGATTTTCAGATTTCTTGGGGGTACAGTTCCTTATAATATCCTGATATTATCTTTTAAATTTCTATTAGTTCTATTTTGACATCTCCCAATTTGTTCCTTATTTGTGTTATTTGTATTCTCTCCCTTGCCAGTGGTTTGTCATTTCATTAACCATTTTTAAAAAACCCAACTTCTAGTGTTGTTGACTTTTGGTACTGTCTTTCTATTTTCTGTTTCATTTATTTCTGCTCTAATCTTCATTATTTCTTTTCTTCTGGTGACTGTAGGCTTTTCTCACTACTCTTTTTCTACTTGTTGGAGATGTTGGTATCAAGTGTTGGTTTTAGAAGATGGCAGACTAGGCAGAAAGACTGCACAGACCCTCTCCAACAAAGAAAAGGGAAACCAATTAACACAGACAAAGAAGATAAACATGGACCTCTGAGCCTTGAAGGGAAAGATATACACGTGGACTAAACCCCAACTAGCAGAAGAATTTGTGTGAAAATACCAAAAAAGGAGACATATGGAGCTGAGTGATCCCGACGGCACAGCTTAGAGATTCCCGAGTGGTGGTAGGACCTAAGAATTAACCTAAAAATCACCCTGCTAGCCAGGGAGTGCATGGAAGACTGTGCATGGTGGCTGGGGAACAAACG
>NW_006922687.1:9450-11278 GCF_000298275.1 Orycteropus afer afer | reverse complement strand
GAGAAGGCAATGGGATGGTATATATAAAACCCTGAAAGAGAAAATTTTTCAACCAATAATCATATACCTGGCAAAATTGTCCCTCAAATATGATGTTCAAAATTAGGAGATTTCTAGATAAGCAGAAACTAAGGGAATTTTTTAAAACCAGACCAACCTTACAAGACATGCTAAAGGGAGTCCTTTGAACAGAGAACCAAAAATAGCAAATAACAACTGACCGTTAATACACAGGATGACACAACCCAGAAACTATAGCTTTGGACATATCCAAAATAAAATAAGCTTACAAGATTGTAAACAGGGAACCAGAGACATCAATTGACAAATGAGGACAACTACAACAAAAAGAGGTAAAAGACTGTGTAGTTACAGAACTTCTAAATGGTGATGAAGTTAAGAAAGTTGCAAGATAGAATGCACTGTTCTAAACTTGGGGATAAAATTACAAATCATAGGGTAACCTCAAAGAAAAACGATAAGCCTTCACATCACAATAAAAAGGAGGACAAGTACAAATATTCAGCATGTACTAAAACAACAGCAACAAAGGAAATAATAACACAATTCATAAACATAATGAGCTCAGCACAGAAAATAATATGGAACAAAGAAACCAGGGACACCATGATAAAACATATAACAAAATGACAGCAACAAATTCAAACTTATCAATAATTACCCTGAATGTTAATGGATTAAATGCACCACTCAAGAGACAGAGAGTTGCAGATTGGATAAGAAAATACAACCCATCAATATGCTGTCTACAAGAGACACACCTTAGAGATAAAGACAAAAATAGATTAAAAATCAAAGTTTGGAGAAAGATATATCAAGCAAATGACAACTGTAAGAGAGCAGGAGTGGAAATATTAATTTCTGATCAAATTGACTTTAAGACAAAAACCACCATACGAGACAAAGAAGGACATTATATAATGATTAAAGGATAAATTGAACATGAAGGTTATAACCAAAATAAATATCTATGGACCCAATGAAAGAGCCCCAAAATACATAAATCAGATTTTAAAAGATTTGAAAACCCAAATAGATGACTCCACAGTCATAGTGGGAGGCTTTAATACGCCACTTTCTTTGAAAGATAGAACAAATGGAAAGAAACTCAACAAAGATGCAGAAGAGCTAAACAATACAATCCATCAAGTGTTGGTTTTAGCTCTTTCTTCTTTTTTGAAGTGTACATTTATTGCTATAAATTGGTCTCTGATCACTGCTTTGTCTGTATCCCCAAAATTTTGATATGTTGTGTTTTCATTCTCATTTGATTCAAGGAATTTTTGAATTCCATTTTTAAGTTTTTCTATTACCCAGTCATTTTCAAGGAGGGTGTTATTCAGTTTCTATATGTTTGCTCTTTTTCCACTAACCTTCCTATTATTGATTTCTAATTTTACAGCATTGTGATCTGAGAAGATCAGTATTTCAATGTTTTTAAACTTATTGAGGATTGCTTTGTGGCCTAACATATGGTCAATCCTAGAGAAAATTCCATGGGCACTGGAAAAGAATGCATATTGTGCTGTTGTTGGGTGAAGTACTCTGTAGATGTCTATAAGGTTAAGTTCTTCTATGCCTTTGTTGAGTTTCTTTCCACTTCTCTCTGTGATTGAAAGTGGTGTATTAAAATCTCCTACCATGACTGTAGGATGTCTGGTGGCATAGTGCCTAAGGCATTTTACTGCTAACTAGAAGGCTGTTGGTTCAAATCCATCAGTTACTCCTTATAAGGAAGTTTGGGTAATCTAGTTCCTTAGTGATACTGCCTAGGAAACCCAAGGAGGGGTTGCTGTGAGTTGGATCT
>NW_006922687.1:4972-8977 GCF_000298275.1 Orycteropus afer afer | reverse complement strand
TGATATTTGCTTGATATATCTTTTTCCAACCTTTGATTTTAGTCTATTTTTGTCTTTTTCTCTAAGGTGTTTCTCCTGTAGACAGCATATTGTTGGGTTATGTTTTCTTATCTAGTCTGCAACTCTCTGTCTTTTGAGTGGTGCATTTAATCCATTGACATTCAGTGTAATTATCGACATATGAATTTGTTGTTGTCATTTTGTTATGTGTTTTTCGTGGTCTTCCTCTTTCCTTTCTTCCATATAATTCTCTGTGCTGAGCTCGTTTGTTTTAATATTTGCTAAATCTTTGTGCTTGTCCTCTTTTTTTTTTTTAGTGTGAAGGTTTATCACATTTCTTTGTGATTACCTTGTGATTTATAATTTTCTTCCCAAATTTAGAACAGTCTGCTCTGTCTTGCAGTTGTCTTGACTTCCCTACCATTTAGAAGTTCTATAACTACACAATTTATTCCCTCTTTTTGGTTTGTAGTTGTCCTCATTTGTCAATTGATGTCTCTGGTTCTCTGTTTACAGTCTTGTAGGTTTATTTACTTTGGATACTTCCATAACTGGGTTGGTGTCTGGATTATGTCATAATGTATGTTAATAGTCAGTAATTGTTTACTATTGTTGATTCTCTATCCAAAGGACTCCCTTTAGCATCTCTTGTAAGGTTGGTCTGGTTTTAAGGAATTTTCTTAATTTCTGCTTATCTGGGAATGTCCTAATTTAGCTATTTTATTTGAGGGAAAATTTTGCTGGGTATGTAATTCTTGGTTAGAAATTTTTTTTCTTTCAGGGTTTTACATACACCTTTCCATTGTCTTGTCACCGGCATGGTTTCTGCTGAGAAATCCGAGCTTAGTCTTATTGGTTGCCCATGTAAGTAACTTTTCATTTTTCCCATGCTGCTATCAGGATTCTTTCTTTGTCTTTGGTTTTGGTGAGTTTGATGATGGTATATCCTGGTGATTTTCTTTTGGGGTCTATCCTGTTTTGGGTTTTTTAGACTTCTACAATGGATATATTCTCATCTTTCATCATAACAGGGATATTCTATTCCAACAAATCTTCAACAATTTTCTCAGTGGTTTTTGATGGTATCCCACATGAACCTTAGGGTTCTTCATTTTTTTTTTTTTTTTATCTTTTCTCTGGTGAACCCATTTCCAAAGAAGCATTGAGGTATTTATCTTCTATCTCACTAATTTTGTCTTCCATTGATTCAATTCTACACTTTTGCCTGTTCAATATGTTGTCTATTTCTGAAAACTCAATATTAATCTTCTGTATTTCTATCAGGAGCTCTGGTAGTGTAGTGCCTAAGGCATTTGACTGCTAACCAGAAGGCTGGATGTTCAAATCCACCAGCCACTCCTCAGAAGGAAGGTTGGGCAATCTACTTCCGTAGTGATACTGCCTCAGAAACCCAAGGAGGGGTCACTGTGAGTTGGATCCAACTTGACAATGGTTAATGGGATTTCTATCTGTAGATTTTGCATCATTTCTAATTTTTCATTTATTTTGTCCTTTTGTTCTTGTATTGTCTTTAGAAATTGTTCTAGGTTTTTGTCTGTGTTTTCACTATTTTTGTCAGTGTTTTCCTTGATCTTTCTCTTAATCCATTGGAGGTACCCAAATATAATTCTTTTGAATTTTTTATCAAAGAGTTCCTATGCTGCTTCTTCCTCAGGAATGTGTTCTGTGTCTGTATCCAGGTCTCCTGTTTCTCCTTCTTTATCTTGTTTCTTTGTGTGGACTGTGATGATCTATTGTCTCCGAGACATTTTGACATTTTTGTGTTTATATTTAATTGGTGATTGTATGTTTGAGTGATTTGCCCAAGATTTTCATTTTCTTTGTTTTGTTTGGATGTTATCTAAGTGAACAGGATACTGTGCTCCTCTATTTGCTAGTTGACAACACTTATACACTCACCTGGTGGAGAGCTCTTTTGGCATTGTGCCTAAAGCATTTGACTTTTAACCAGAATGCTGGAGGTTCAAACCAAGCACACACTACTCGGAAGGAAGATTGAGCAATCTACTTTCATAGAAATACCACCTTAGAAACCCAAGGAAGAGTTGCTATGAGTTGGGATCCACTCAACAGCAGTGAGGTGTTTTTTTTTTTTTTTTTTTTTAATACTCACCATCTGTCTCCTTTCCCTTTGTCAGCCTTCTAAATGTCCCTGCCATCCCTGGCAAGAAAAGCTTATTCTTAGGTCCCTGGAATCCGAATGAGAATTCTGTCACTGTAAATATTCAAAATGTCAGCCTCTTGTAAGCATTCAAAATGGCTGCACCCTCGGTCACTTTAAATATCCAAAATGGTATTACTTGTTAACAATCAGAATGGATGCACCCTCTGGGCAGCCAGAAGTCCACAGCTCATGCTCTCTCCCTCTTTACTGCTTCTCTTCCTAGTCATTGTCCCCAACACAGTTGTCCCTGTAGCTCTTGGTGACCAGGGCTGATCTTTAGGTCAATTCTCAGGTCTCAACACCTCTTGGAAATATTCAGGCTGTTGGTCATGTCAGAGTAGTTGACAGTCTGTACCTCTGTCTGTCTCCATACTCACTGTTTTCATTCAGGTTCTTCCACTACTTGGTGCCTAATCCACATCTGTATACTTCCTTTCAAAACTGAGGGCTCCAGGATTATCTTCTGTACCTCTGTCAATTGGTTTCTGTTTTCTTTGTTGAAGAGAGTCTATGTAGCTTGTCTGCCTATTCAACCATTTTATTGGAACTCCTGGTAGTACCATTTTACAGTCCCACTAACATTGTATGAGAGTTCCAGTCTCTTCAAACCTTTGCCAGCATTTGCTGTTTTCTGTCTTCTTGAACTTTGCTAATTGTCCTGGGGTGAGATGGTATCTCGTTGTTTCCATTTGGATCTCTCTGATGATTGCGAACACTTCATGCTTTTATTTGGCTGCCTGAATATCTTTGGTGAAATGTTTGTTCATGATTCTGCCCATTTTTAAATTGCATTGTTTATCTTTTTAATGTTGAAGTGTTGGAGTTTTCTATAAATTTTAGAGATAAGTCCTTTTTTATATACATCATTGCTGAATATTTTTTCCCAATCTGTGGGTTCTCTTTTAGTCTTTTGGAGAAGTCTTTGATACACATAAGAATTAAAGTTTTAAAAGGTTTATCTTCTGCTGTTTGTGCATGTTGGGTTAGGCTTCATAGTTTATTTATGCCACAAATTAGGGCCCATATTTTATCTTTGATTAACTTTATAATTTTGGGTTTTACATTTAGGTCTTTGATCCATATTGAGTTCATTTTTGTGTATGGTGCAGTGTATGAATCTTGTTTCATTTTTTTGAAAGTTGATATCCAATTTTGCCAACACCATATTTTTAAAAGGGTCTATCTCTCCCCCATTAAATGAGTTTCAGACTTTTGTCAAAGATCAACTATCCATAGATGGATGGATCTGTTTCTGGATCCTCAGTTCTATTCACTCTTCTATGTGTCTATCATAGACAAATACCAGAGTATTTTAGCCACCTTGGCTTTATAGTAGTTTTTGAGGTTGGGGAGTATGAGATCTCCTAGCTTGTTTTTCTTCTTCAATAGAGCTTTGCTTATTTCAACTCTCTTTCTTTTCAGTATAGCATTATTGTCCTTAAAGAATGTTGATGCAATCTGGATCAGGATTGCATTGAATCTATACATTGCTTTGGGTATTGTTATTATGTGCCATCGAGATGTGTCTGACTCATAGCAACTCTATGTACAACAGAATGAAACACTGCCCAGTCCTGTGCCAGCCTCACTATTCCTACTATACCTCAGCCTATCACTGCAGTCACCATATCTGTCCATCTCAATGAGGTCATTCCCCTCTTTCGTTGACCCTCCACTTTACCAGCATGACATCCTTCTCCAGAGAATGGTTCCTTCTGATGACATGAACAAAGTAGGTGAGACAAAGTCTGGCCATTCTTGCTTCTAAAGAGCATTCTGGCTGCATTTTCTCCAGGACAGATTTGTTAGTCCTTTTAGCA
>NW_006922687.1:2057-2982 GCF_000298275.1 Orycteropus afer afer | reverse complement strand
GTCTGGTGAAGTCCACATGTATAGCCACTGTTTGTGTTGTTGAAAAAAGGTATTTGCAATGAATAAGTCATTTGTCTTGCAAAATTCTATCATGCAATCTCCAGCATCAGTTCTATCACCAAAGCCATATTTTCCAACTATTGGTCGTTCTTCTTTGTTTCCAACTTTTGCATTCCAATCACCAGTGATTGTATATTCAGTCGATTTCAGACTGAAGAAGTTGGTAAATATCTTCAATTTCCTTATCACTGGCTTTGATGGTTGGTGTGTAAATTTGAATAACAGTAATATTAACTGGTCTTTCACATAGGCATATGGATATTATCTTGTCACTGACAGCATTGCACTTCAGGAGAGATCTTGATATTCTTTGTGATGATGAATGAATGCCATGCCAATCCTCTTCAATTTGTCATTCCCGGCATAGTGGATTATGTTTGTTGATTCAAAATGGCCAAAACCTGTCAATTTCATCTCACTAATGCCTATAATAGTGATCTTTATGCATTCCATTTCACTTTTTACAACTTCCAATTTTCCTAGATTCATATTTCATACATTCTATGTTCTGATTATTAATGGATATTTGCAGCTGTCTCTTCTCATCTTGAGTTGTGCCACATCAGCAAAAGGAGGTGCTGAAAGCTTTATTCCATCCACATCATTAAGATTGGCTCTATTCTGAAGAGGCAGCTCTTTCCTAGTCATATTTTGACTGTCTTCTGACTTGAGGGGCTCATTTTCTGACACTATATCAGACAATATATCAGGGCTATTTTTCTGTAATACATCAGACAGTGTTTCACCACTATTCCTAAGATTTTCACTGGCCAATTCTTTGAGAAATGGATGGCCTCTTCCTTCTTCTGAGTCTGTCTTAGGCTGGAAGCTCCACTGAAACCTGTCCACCATGGCTGTTGGCCTC
>NW_006922687.1:0-1570 GCF_000298275.1 Orycteropus afer afer | reverse complement strand
GTTTTCTATGTATAGGATCATGTAATCTGCAAATAGAGATTTGTATTTCTTCTTTGCCAATTTGGCTGCCTTTTATTTCCCTTTCTTGCCTTATATCCTTGGCTAGAAATTCCAATTGAATTATTGTCTTAGTTCTCTTGTGCTACTATCACAGAAATACTATAAGTGGATGACATTACAAAACAAGAATTTATTCTCTTACAGTCTGTTGTTGTTATGTGCCATTGAGTCTGACTCCACTCATAGTGACCCCTTCTTGGGTTCCTGAGGTAGTATCACTATGGAAGTAGATTGTTCAACCTTCCATCCAAGGAGTGACTGGTGGGTTTGAACCACCAGCCTACTGGTTAGCAGCCAAGTGCTTGAGGCACTACACTGTCAGAGCTCCCCTCTTACAGTTTAGCAGGCTAGAAATCCAAATTCAGAGTGCCATCTCTAGGAGCTGAGTGAAGGCCCCTAGATATTGTGCTTCAGATCTGCCTTTTGTTCCAGGCCCACTGGACCTATAAGATTCTCCTAACTCACACAGCTGCTGCCTGCTGGAGCTAACAAACTTGAGGTCAGTGGATAAAATGGCACAATCCCCAGATCAGTAGGCAACATGGCAGACCAATGGTTCAAGTCTAGGAACTGGAGGTGAAAACTTGGCCAAATGCAGGATCCAGATGTGCCAAAAACCTAGAGACCTTTCTCAAAGCTTCTCCATATATACTGGAAACAGGCCACACCTCAAAAGCAACTACTTAGCTGCTCATAGTAGATTCCAGAAAGGGGGTGATTAAAATCTCATCATGAGGAATAATTACATCCAGCTGCTCAGCCACTCAAAACCACAGCCCAGCCAAGTGGACACACAACCTTAACTACCAAAATGTTGTATAGTAGTGGTGATAGAGGGCATCTTTGTCTGTTTTCTGTTCACCAAGGTAATGTTTTGGATCTCTCTCCATTAAGGATAATGTTGACTATTGACTAGTTTGAGAAGAAGAGGAGTAAGCTCTTCTCTGATTGTTTGATCAAATTCACAAGTTATTCCATGTCGGCTAGAATTTTTGTGTATGTGTGGGGAGGTTTTTCATGACCTGTTTCATTTCTTCTTTAGTTATTGGTCTGTTCAAATTTTCTATCCCAGTCTGAATTAGTTTAGGTAGGTCTTGTGTTTGTAGAATGGGTGTTGGATTTTGTCAAATGATTTTTTTGTGTCAATTGATACAACTATGTGGCTTTTTTTCTTTGTTTTATTTATGTGGTGGATGACATTGACAATTTGTTGAATCTTTTATCAGTTCAGGTGAATTTCTTGCTGGTTTTCTATGTACAGGATCATGTCATCTGAAAATAGAGACAACTTCATTTCTTTTTGCCTATTGGGATGACTTTATTATTATTATTATTATTATTATTATTATTTATTGTGATTTGGGTGAAGACTTACAGAGCAAATTCGCTTTCCATACAGCAGTTCACGTATACTTTGTTGCATGTCATTGACCACAGTTTACCACAATGCAACAGCTTCCCTCCCACTTCTTACCCATAGTTACCTCTTCCCAGTGTCCATCCCTCCATA
>NW_006922686.1:299642-300133 GCF_000298275.1 Orycteropus afer afer | reverse complement strand
TCACCATCCTCACTTCTAAGGAGCATTCTGGCTGTACTTCTTCCAAGACAGATTTGTTCATTCTTCTGGCTGTCCATGGTATATTCAATATTCTTTGCCAACACCATAATTCAAATGTATCAATTCTTTCATCTTCATTACTCATTGTCCAGCTTTCTCATAAGTAGCAAGAAATTGAAAACCCATGGCTTTGTTCAGGTGCACCCCCAAAATATTCAGAAATTGAATGATCAGCTATGTCTAGGCAAAAGGGAATGTCTAAGCAAAAGGTTGGCAGATGTTATTTCTGCATAAGTATTTGTATGTGCTGTAAGAATGTCCATATAAGGAGAACTAACAGGGGGTTCATTGCAAACACCTTTTTTCAACAACACAAACGGAGGCTGTACACGTGGACTTCATCAGATGGAACACACAGGAATCCGGTTGACTACATCTGTGGCAAGAGGCTGTGGAAAAGCTCAATATCTTCAGCCAAAACCAGGCCAGGA
>NW_006922686.1:296483-296984 GCF_000298275.1 Orycteropus afer afer | reverse complement strand
CCAGCCTTCTGCTTAGCCATCAAGTGCCTTAGGCACTGTGGTAGTTATGTTTGTGTTTCAACTTGGCTGGGCCTGGTTGAGTGGCTGGGCAGCTGGTGGTGGTTATTCCCCATGATGAGTCTGGCAATCAACTCCATGGTGGGATCTACCACAAGCAGCTTAGTAGCTGCTTTGGGTATGTGGTCTGCTTCTCATATGTAAGAAGCAGCTTTGGCAATGGTCTCTAGCCTATGGCACGCTTCCACCCTGCATGTACCCATGTCGTTGCTCAGCAGCCTGCTATGCACTGCTGACCTTGACACTTAAAATGGACATAACCGCCTGCTTTGTGGTTTGGTAACATCAGGACTGTGTCTTTTTATTTGTCAACCTTGGGTCTTCTCAGCCTCAGCAGCCAGCAGCTGTGTGAGTGAAGAAAAGCCTCTAGCTCCAGTGGGCTGGGAGCAGGAGGCAGAGCTGGACCCCAAGGTTGAAGGGCTTTCACCCAGCCCCTAGAGCCTG
>NW_006922686.1:293236-293927 GCF_000298275.1 Orycteropus afer afer | reverse complement strand
GTTTCACTCCCCATTTACCATGCCCAACCCAAACCCAGTCTCCTCCCCTGCCTGCCCAGTAACCCCCTTGCCCCCTTGCCCCTCATAGTTATGCACTCCATTTCCTCCTTGCCAGTGTTGCACCTCTGGTGCCTCTTGGTCGATTGCTCCAAGGGATGCATTTCCATAGAGTACGTGGGTGTGTCACCCTGGGTTGAGTGGTCTGTGTTTACATCTTGTTTAGTATTGGGCTGAGAGCCACCCCCTGGGAGTGAGTTTTATTCCAGGCCCAAAATGTATCCCACGGCCATAGTATTGAGGGTATTACCAGACTCCATCCGACCAGTGATTCTGGTCATTATTGTCTTTTTGGATTGTGTTCCACATTTCTGCTCCCACTCTATCCAGGATCTCCAGATTTGATCCTTTCCTAAGTGGTTGGTGTTGGCAGCCAGGCACCATCTCATTCTTCTGGTCTCGAGGGTCATCGTTTCGTAGGGCTGATTGCTTCCAAATGCCCTTGGTTTTTTGCACTCTTCTTCGATTCCGACAATAGGAGACCATTAGCTGCAGACCCTCAGCCTGACAGCCCTCTCCGGGCTACAAGGGCTGAAAGTAGGGGCAGGGCAGGACTCTCGGTGGTTCTCTCCATTTAGGGTGGATGGCTCCCTTACATCCCACCAGGGCCCACACTTAGAGAGCTGACAAGGCC
>NW_006922686.1:291188-292581 GCF_000298275.1 Orycteropus afer afer | reverse complement strand
CAGTTTCCCTGATGCTAACTTTGCAGAAAAGAGGTTTGTGTCACAGGAGTAAGGACACCTGGTGGCACAATGGTTAAGTGTTCAGCTGATAACTGAAAAGTTGGCAATTGGAACCTACCCAGTGATTCCACACTTGACAGCCCAGGAGATATTCTTCCATAAAGATTACAGCCTAGGCAACCTTATGGGGTAGTTCTAGTCAGTGCTGTAGGGTCACTCTAAGTGGGAATTGACTCTACCACACCAAATAACGACGTCATCCCAGCCATGCTATGAGCTGGGGAAGCTGTAGCACAAGCCAGGGCCAAGGACAGGTGTGAAGTGGAAGGAAAGTGCGTGGTGATCTATTCCTTCTCCTCATCATCCAGACTTAGATTCTTCTGTGAATGCTGTTTTAAGAGATTTACATCCTACAGGCCAGGCTCTCGGGGGTGATTTTGTAAGCCTTGGATCTTTAGTGCTTATCTGACATTGCATATGCGCAGGATCATATTGTCACCAACCATTATCTCTTTCTATTCTTTATTCATGCCTCTCGTTTCTTATTCTCACAACTCTGGCTATGTATTCCTGTCCAGGAATAGGGCACAAAGTCCTTCTTTTGATCACCTGACATATGTTTTGGAGTAGTGATCAGAATAGTACATTAAAAGGTCTGACACAGGCAGGGAAGAGTCCAACAATGCATAAAACACCCAGTTAGTGCATGTGTTCAAGTGCACTGGGACAAGAGCACAGGACTCCAGCCAGTCAGGCCCAGGTGGGTTTACCCAAGCCAGTGGAGGTTCCAAGGCCAAGTCCAGCATCTCCTCCTATATCTATATCTCATGAAGTCTTAGGGAGATATTTACTCTCTGGTTTACCCCAAATCCCAAAGCAACTATGAAGAACCATTCTCTATTCCAGGCTCAGAATCTCACTGCTGAGACACATCATGGGAGTATCTGGCCATGCACACACCTTCCACAGCTACAATAGACCCCCACATCCCTCACAACCACCCCACCCACTCACCCCTCTACCCAACCCTCCTCCATACAGCTTAATTTAGAAGGACCTCCCACTCAGGGTCTTGCAGGTTCCCAAAGCCTCAACCTCAAACTGTCTTACCTCAGGGCATTTCTGCCTGGCTGCTCTTATCTGGGGGAGCTCTGGTAGCATAGTGCCTAAGGCTTGTGGTTGCTAACCCGATGGCTGGTGGTTCAAACCCACGAGCCACTCCTCAGAAAGAAGGTTGGGCAATCTACTTCCGTAGTGACACTTCCTCAGAAACCCAAGGAAGGGTCACTATGAGTCAGATCCAACACCTTGGCAGTGGGATTTGGCTCCTATCTGGAAGCCACCCTCCTCACCCCTTCTTTATTCTTGTCCTTTTGGCCTCAGAGTGTATCTC
>NW_006922686.1:290216-290758 GCF_000298275.1 Orycteropus afer afer | reverse complement strand
AAGCTATGCTAAAACTGACAAACAACAATAAATGTAGAAACCACTGAGAAAAGTATAATACAAGCAAATAAACTTTGTAATAAAGGGACAATATCTAAAAAATATCCTCCAAAAATATATGTCTATATCCAAATTACTCATGTAGAAAAGGAACAAAAGAAGATATCTGTTTAATTCCCTCCAGCTCAACTTTGACCTCTACTACTTAGAAGATTGACAGCTTTCTTCAAGTGCAAAGTGAAGTATCTCCTTAAGACTTCTCGAGATATGGATATAGGAGGAGATGCTGGACTTGGCCTTGGAACCTCCACTGGCTTTACCAGGATTTCTTAGTCTGGTCTGCACCTCTGGCATGGACTCTCTCTGCCTCATCTCTCAAAGCCTCTTCATACAGATCAGCAAAGGCACTGGGCACGCTATCATTGATCTCAGCCAAAACCTCCAGGACTTTCATCTTGGTGGTTTCAGCATGTGCCCTTGGACCCCACAGGAATTCATAGCGTGGAGGATCACTGCTGGGCACCTGCCAGTACTCAAGGTAC